>NW_018744737.1:0-90295 GCF_001683475.1 Chenopodium quinoa
AAAACCTTAGTATCTAAACTAGGTCTTACCACCACAAATCATCCACATCCTTACAAATTGAGTTGGTTAGATTCTAATGCTAGTACTGGGGTTAGAAAGCAATGTATGGTGAATTTTTCGATTGGTTCATATCATGATAGTCAATTATGTGATGTTGTTTTAATGGATGCTTGTCATATTCTTCTTGGAAGACCGTGGCAATCTGACAAAAAATCTATCCATGATGGGTACCATAACACCTACACTATCACTCACCAAGGGAAACAAAAGAAATTGCACCCTTTACCACCCCCACGGTTTTCACAACCACAAAAGCCACAAATTTCTTTATTGTCTTGTAAAGAGTTTGAGAGGGAGTTTGAGGGTGAGGAAGAGATATTCGTGTTGTACTCTAAAGAAATCCATGGAAAATTTGTGAGTCAAAACCCTAAACTTGCCAAACTGATTAAAGAGTTTGAGGATGTTTTTCCGGATGAGTTACCTAAGGGATTACCACCCTTGAGAGGAATTGAGCATCAAATCGATCTCATTCCAGGCGCACCTCTACCAAATAAACCTGCCTATAGATGTAACCCTTTAGAAACTAAGGAGTTGCAAAGACAAATTGAAGAATTGATGGGTATGGGCTATGTGCGTGAGTCTATGAGTCCATGTGCGGTTCCTGCCTTGTTGGTTCCTAAAAAGGATGGAACTTGGCGTATGTGCATTGATAGTAGAGCTGTTAACAATATTACTATCAAGTACAGGTTTCCAATCCCAAGACTGGATGATATGCTGGACGAATTGAGTGGTTCAAATGTATTCTCAAAAGTTGATTTGAGAAGTGGTTACCATCAAATTCGTATGAGGGAAGGTGATGAATGGAAGACTGCATTCAAGACAAAGCATGGGTTGTATGAATGGCTTGTGATGCCGTTTGGATTGACCAATGCACCTAGCACGTTCATGAGATTAATGAACGAGGTGTTGAGGCCATTTCTTGGCAAGTTCGTGGTGGTGTACCTTGATGACATCCTTATTTACTCTAAAAATGAGGATGAACATTTAGAACATTTGTTTCAAGTTTTTTCTGTTTTAAGAACTCAAAAATTGTATGGAAAACTTGAAAAATGTGATTTTATGTTATATGAGGTCACTTTTCTTGGTTACATAGTTTCAGGTGGTGGCGTGAAGGTGGATCCTTGCAAGGTTGAAGCAATTCAATCATGGCCTAGTCCAAAAACACTCACGGAGGTCCGTTCTTTCCATGGCCTAGCTTCTTTCTATAGAAGATTTATCAAGAATTTTAGCACACTCATGGCTCCTATAACTAAGTGTACTAAGAAGGGGACGTTTGAATGGACTACACAAGCTCAAAAGGCCTTTGAAGAAGTCAAGGAGAAAATGTGCAACACTCCTATTCTTGCACTCCCTGATTTTTCCAAGCCATTTGAAGTTGAGTGTGACGCAAGTGGGAAAGGGATTGGAGCAGTTTTGATTCAAGAAGGGCGTCCAATTGCTTATTTCAGTGAAAAGTTGAGTCAAGGCAAGTTGAACTATTCCACCTATGATAAAGAGTTCTATGCTATGGTACGAGCTCTAGATCATTGGTCACACTACTTGAGACCACAACCGTTCATATTACATTCGGACCATGAATCTCTAAGGTTCATCCATGGTCAAAAGAAGTTGAATTCAAGACATGCTAAATGGGTTGAATTCTTGCAAACCTTTAACTTTTCCTCTAAATACAAGAGTGGAAAGGCTAATGTTGTTGCGGATGCCTTATCTAGGAGACACAATTTGCTTGGAGTTGTCGAAGCAAAAGTTCTTGGGTTTGATTTGATCAAAGCATACTACAAGGAGGATGGAGATTTCATTGAAATAATACAGAAATGTGTCCATGGAGTATATGACTTATTTTCCTTACATGATGACTTTCTTTTTAAGGGAAATCGGTTATGCATTCCTAAGTGTCCAATTAGAAGCTTGTTGATTCATGAGGCTCATGGAGGAGGTCTAGCTGGTCACGTGGGGATTCAAAAAACAATGGAGCTTCTTCAAGCTCACTTTTATTGGCCGAAGATGTTAGCCACGGTTCATCATGTGGTTAGTCGTTGTTCTACTTGTCAAAGGGCCAAGATGGTGTTTCACAAAGGTCTCTACAAGCCTTTGCCAGTTCCGGAGAGACCTTGGGAAGATGTGAGCATGGATTTCATTGTGGCTTTACCTAGAACTCAAAGGGGTAAAGACTCAATCATGGTGGTTGTTGATCGTTTTCAAAAATGGCTCATTTCATTCCTTGTCACAAAACCGAAGATGCTATGAAAGTGGCTAAGTTATACTTTGAAGAAGTGGTTCGTTTTCATGGGGTGCCACGCACCATTGTGTCCGATCGTGATACAAAATTTCTTAGTCATTTTTGGAAATCAATATGGCGTCTAATGGGAACAAAGTTGCTGTTTTCTACTTCACACCATCCACAAACCGATGGGCAAACTGAAGTGGTGAATAGAATTCTGGGTTCGTTGCTTAGGACCTTGGTTAGTAAGAGTGCTAAGGATTGGGATGTCAAGCTAGCTCATGCCGAGTTTGCTTACAATCGGACTCCTAGTGCTACTACAAAGTACTCTCCTTTTGAAGTAGTCTATGGTGTCAATCCTTATGTTCCTATTGATCTCATAGCTTTGCCCACAGACAAGTTCGTTCATGGTGGAGCTAAGGAACAAGCCGAGTTCATGTTGAAGGTCCACAAGGAAGTTAGGAAGAACATTGAGAAAGCAAATGAAGTCTACAAGAAACAAGCCAACAAAGGGTGAAAAACGTGAAGCAATTTGAAGTTGGTGACTTAGTGGATTTACATGAGGAAAGAGAGGTTTCCTAGCAAAAGAAAAAACAAGCTTATGCCAAGAGCCGAAGGACCATTTGAAATCGTGGAAAAGATCAATGACAATGCATACAAGGTTGATTTGGGGGCCAATTTGGTGTCTCAAGCACATTCAACGTTTGGGGACCTTGCTCCATACTTTGATGATGACGAATTGAGGGCAATTCCTTTTGAAGAAGGGGAGGATGACCAATATGGTCAAAGTTCTAATGATTGTGATGCTCCAAGTAGTCAAGGTGAGTTCCAAGTTCAAAGCAATGCAAAGGAGTTGTTTCTATCCAAATCATTCCTTACTCTTTTGCACGGTTTTGGTCCGAAACATTTTACAAAGTGGTTACACTTCACTTAGTGTAATTAACCTTGTAGAAAGTATCTAGCAAGTGACGGTTTTCCAAGCTCCAAGTGCAACGGTTACAAGCTGATTGAAGAGCTCCAAGTGCAACGGTTACAAGCTGATTGAAGGAGTGATTCATGGCACTTGTTGGGCGTGAATTATGGAGTTTGTTGGCTGAACATTGCACCTCATTATTTGGGGGTTATGAAGAATAAAGAGGCGTGAATCAAGGCATTAAAATGGGGGTTACACAAGCTTGCATATGGCTGTTTTGGGCGTGTAATTGAAGATGCTCTTTGGATGCTGTTTGGCTGATCATCTTCCCTTGTTTCAAGCCTAGTCTTTAGTTCTTTTAATTAAGTTTAATCTTGTTTGTAAAAGGGGTTAAGTGGGACGTGTATTCTCCACTCATTCCCTTAGTTAATTTACTTTTGTCTATTTTATTTTGTTAATTAAAGTAGGCAAGTGAAAAGGTTGTATTGATGCTATAAATAGCATACTTTGAATGAATGAAAATCATCCAAGATTATTTGCCTAAAAACGTGTGTTTTTGTAATTGAAGTGACTTGAGTTTAGTTCACTTTGTTTTTCCAAATTTGAGTATCCGAATTTGAAGAGTGTTAGTTTTGGTGAGAGTTCCCAAAATTAGGACTTATAGTTTATGATTTGGTGAGAGTTCCCTCATCTAAACTATCCCAAGCAAACGAGTGAGAGTTCCTCTTTGCTATATCCTTAGCTTAGGGTGAGAGTTCCCCTAACTAAACTGATTACTTGACACTTGAACTTTAAAACCCTTTGAATCTTTTAACTTGTCATTTCTTGTAACAAGGTTTCTCATCTTGTTTACACATCAGAATCAAATAAAAGTCAAACACATACAAACAAAGCTTTTTGAATCAAATGATAGTTAAATGCATTCAACAAAGCTAATTGAATGAAATGAAAGTCAAATGCATTCTAAAAAGCTGATTGAATCAAATGAAATTCAAACTCATTTAAACAAAACTTTTTAAATTATATGAAAGTCAAATACTTTCAACAAAGCTAATTGAATCAAATGAAACTCAAACACATTCAAACAAAGCTTTTTGAATCAAATTAAAGTGAAATGCATTCAAAGAAGCTATTTGAATCAAATAAAAGTCAAATGCATTCTACAAAGCTAATTGAATCAAATGAAAGTCAAACACATTCAAACAAAGCTTTTTGAATCAAATGAAAGTGAAATGCTTTCAACAAAGCTAATTGAATCTAATGAAAGTCAAATGCATTCTACAAAGCTAATTGAATCAAATAAAAGTCAAACACATTCAAACAAAGCTTTTCGAATCAAATGATAGTCAAATGCATTCAACAAAGCTAATTGAATCAAATGAAAGTCAAATGCATTCTAAAAAGCTGATTGAATCAAATGAAAGTCAAACTCATTTAAACAAACCTTATTAAATTATATGAAAGTCAAATACATTCAACAAAGCTAATTGAATCAAATGAAAGTCAAACACATTCAAACAAAGCTATTTGAATCAAATGAAAGTAATTTATTCTACAAAGGTAATTGTATAAAATAAAAGTCAAACACATTCAAACAAAACTTTTTGATTCAAATTAAAGTTAAATGCATTCAAAGAAGCTTTTTGAATAAATTGAAAGTCAAATGCATTCTACAAAGCTAATTGAATCAAATGAAACTCAAACACATTCAAACAAAGCTTTTTGAATCAAATTAAAGTCAAACGCATTCAAAGAAGCTATTTTAATCAAATGAAAGTCAAATAATTTCTACATAGCTAATTGAATTAAATGAAAGTCAAACACATTCAAACAAAGCTTTTTAAATCATATGAAAGTCAAATACATTCAACAAAGCTTTTTAAATCATTTGAAAGTCAAATACATTCAACAAAGCTAATTGAATCAAATGAAAGTCAAAAGCATTCTACAAAGCTATTTGAATCAAATGAAAGTCAAACACATTCAAACAAAGCTTTTGAATCAAACGAAAGTCAAACACATTCAAACAAAGCTTTTTAAATCATTTGAAAGTCAAATACATTCAACAAAGCTAATTGAATCAAATGAAAGTCAAATGCATTCTACAAAGCTATTGAATCAAATGAAAGTTAAACACATTCAAACAAAGCTTTTTGAATCAAATTTAAATCAAATGTATTAAAAGAAGCTATTAGAATCAAATTAAAGTCAAATGGATTCTCCAAAGCTAATTGAATCAAATAAAAGTCAAACACATTCAAACAAAGCTTTTTGAATCAAATGAAAGTCAAATGCTTTCAACAAAGCTAATTGAATCAAATGAAAGTCAAATGCATTCTACAAAGCTAATTGAATCAAACGAAAGTCAAACACATTCAAACAAAGCTTTTTAAATCATATGAAAGTCAAATGCATTCTACAAAGCTAATTAAATCTAATGAAAGTCAA
This sequence comes from Chenopodium quinoa, assembly GCF_001683475.1. NCBI lineage: Eukaryota > Viridiplantae > Streptophyta > Magnoliopsida > Caryophyllales > Amaranthaceae > Chenopodium > Chenopodium quinoa. The sequence goes on from NW_018744737.1 coordinate 5,643, forward strand.
ACACATTCAAACTAAGCTAATTAATTCAAATGAAAGTCAAACACATTCAAACAAAGCTAATTAATTGAAATGAAAGTCAAACACATTCAAACAATTCTTTTTGAATCAAATTAAAGACAAATGCATTCAAAGAAGCTATTTGAATCAAATGAAAGTCAAATGCATTCTACAAAGCTAATTGAATCAAACGAAAGTCAAAAACATTCAAACAAAGCTTTTTAAATTATATGAAAGTCAAATACATTCAACAAAGCTAACTGAATCAAATGAAAGTCAAATGCATTCTACAAAGCTAATTGAATCAAATGAAAGTCAAAATACATTCAAACAAAGCTTTTTGAATCAAATTAAATTCAAATGCATTCAAAGAAGCTATTTGAATCAAATGAAAGTCAAATTCATTTTACAAAGCTAATTCAATCAAATGAAAGTCAAACACATTCAAACAAAGCTTTTTAAATCATATGAAAGTCAAATACATTCAACAAAGCTAATTAAATCAAATGAAAGTCAAATGCATTCTACAAAGCTAATTGAATCAAATGAAAAGTCAAATGCATTCTATAAAGCTAATTGAATCAAAATAAAAGTCAAACACATTCAAACAAAGCTTTTTGAATCAAATGAAAGTCAAATGCTTTCAACAAAGCTAATTGAATCAAATGAAAGTCAAATGCATTCCACAAAGCTAATTGAATTAAACGAAAGTCAAACACATTTAAACAAAGCTTTTTAAATCATATGAAAGTCAAATGCAATCTACAAAGCTAATTAAATCTAATGAAAGTCAAACACATTCAAACTAAGCTAATTAATTCAAATGAAAGTCAAACACATTCAAACAAAGCTAATTAATTGAAATGAAAGTCAAACACATTCAAACAATTCTTTTTGAATCAAATTAAAGACAAATGCATTCAAAGAAGCTATTTTGAATCAAATGAAAGTCAAATGCATTCTACAAAGCTAATTGAATCAAACGAAAGTCAAAAACATTCAAACAAAGCTTTTTAAATTATATGAAAGTCAAATACATTCAACAAAGCTAACTGAATCAAATGAAAGTCAAATGCATTCTACAAAGCTAATTGAATCAAATGAAAGTCAAATACATTCAAACAAAGCTTTTTGAATCAAATTAAATTCAAATGCATTCAAAGAAGCTATTTGAATCAAATGAAAGTCAAATTCATTTTACAAAGCTAATTCAATCAAATGAAAGTCAAACACATTCAAACAAAGCTTTTTAAATCATATGAAAGTCAAATACATTCAACAAAGCTAATTAAATCAAATGAAAGTCAAATGCATTCTACAAAGCTAATTGAATCAAATGAAAGTCAAATGCATTCTATAAAAGCTAATTGAATCAAATGAAAGTCAAACACATTCAAACAAAGCTTTTTGAATCAAATGAAAGTCAAATGCTTTTAACAAAGCTAATTGAATCAAATGAAAGTCAAATGCATTCTACAAAGCTAATTGAATCAAAAGAAAGTCAAACAAATTCAAACAAAGCTTTTTTAAATCATATGAAAGTCTAATGCATTCTACAAAGCCTATTAATTCAAATGAAAGTCAAACACATGCAAACAAAGCTTTTTTAATCAAATTAAAGTCAAATGCATTCAAAGAAGCTATTTGAATCAAATGAAAGTCAAATGTATTATACAAAGCTAATTGAATCAAATGAAAGTCAAACACATTCAAACAAAGCTTTTTAACTCATATGAAAGTCAAATACATTCAACAAAAAATAATTGAATCAAATGAAAGTCAAACGCATTCTACATAGCTAATTGAATCAAATGAAAGTCAAACACATTCAAACAAAGCTTTTTGAATCAAATGAAAGTCAAATGCTTTCAACAAAGCTAATTGAATCAAATGAAAGTCAAATGCATTCTACAAAGCTAATTGAATTAAACGAAAGTCAAACACATTCAAACAACGCTTTTTTAAATCATATGAAAGTCAAATGCATTCTACAAAACTAATTAAATCTAATGAAAGTCCAAAACATTCAAACAAAGCTAATTAATTCAAATGAAAGTCAAACACATTCAAACAAAGCTACTTAATTCAAATGAAAGTCAAACACATTCAAACAAAGCTTTTTGAATCAAATTAAAGTGAAATGCATTCAAAGAAGCTATTTGAATCAAATAAAAGTCAAATGCATTCTACAAAGCTAATTGAATCAAATGAAAGTCAAACACATTCAAACAAAGCTTTTTGAATCAAATGAAAGTGAATACTTTCAACAAAGCTAATTGAATCAAATGAAAGTCAAATGCATTCTACAAAGCTAATTGAATCAAATAAAAGTCAAAACACATTCAAACAAAGCTTTTTGAATCAAATGATAGTCAAATGCATTCAACATAGCTAATTGAATCAAATGAAAGTCAAATGCATTCTAAAAAGCTGATTGAATCAAATGAAATTCAAACTCATTCAAACAAAGCTTTTTGAATCAAATTAAAGTGAAATGCATTCAAAGAAGCTATTTGAATCAAATAAAAGTCAAATGCATTCTACAAAGCTAATTGAATCAAATGAAAGTCAAACACATTCAAACAAAGCTTTTTGAATCAAATGAAAGTGAAATGCTTTCAACAAAGCTAATTGAATCAAATGAAAGTCAAATGCATTCTACAAAGCTAATTGAATCAAATAAAAGTCAAACACATTCAAACAATGCTTTTTGAATCAATTGATAGTCAAATGCATTCAACAAAGCTAATTGAATCAAATGAAAGTCAAATGCATTCTAAAAAGCTGATTGAATCAAATGAAAGTCAAACTCATTTAAACAAACCTTTTTAAATTATATGAAAGTCAAATACATTCAACAAAGCTAATTGAATCAAATGAAAGTCAAACACATTCAAACAAAGCTTTTTGAATCAAATGAAAGTGAAATGCTTTCAACAAAGCTAATTGAATCAAATGAAAGTCAAATGCATTCTACAAAGCTAATTGAATCAAATGAAAGTCAAACACATTCAAACAAAGCTTTTTGAATCAAATGAAAGTCAAATGCTTTCAACAAAGCTAATTGAATCAAATGAAAGTCAAATGCATTCTACAAAGCTAATTGAATCAAACGATAGTCAAACACATTCAAACAAAGCTTTATAAATCAGATGAAAGTCAAATGCATTCTACAAAGCTAATTAAATCTAATGAAAGTCAAACACATTCAAACAAAGCTAATTAATTCAACTGAAAGTCAAACACATTCAAACAAAGCTAATTAATTGAATTGAAAGTCAAACACATTCAAACAAAGCTTTTTGAATCAAATTAAAGTCAAATGCATTCAAAGAAGCTATTAGAATCAAATGAAAGTCTAATGCATTCTACAAAGCTAATTTAATCAAACGTAAGTCAAACACATTTAAACAAAGCTTTTTAAATTATATGAAAGTCAAATACATTCAACAAAGCTAACTGAATCAAATGAAAGTCAAATACATTCTACAAAGCTAATTGAATCAAATGAAAGTCAAATACATTCAAACAAAGCTTTTTGAATCAAATTAAATTCAAATGCATTCAAAGAAGCTATTTGATTCAAATGAAAGTCAAATGCATTCTACAAAGCTAATTGAATCAAACGAAAGTCAAAAAACATTCAAACAAAGCTTTTTAAATTATATGAAAGTCAAATACATTCAACAAAGCTAACTGAATCAAATGAAAGTCAAATGCATTCTACAAAGCTAATTGAATCAAATGAAAGTCAAATACATTCAAACAAAGCTTTTTGAATCAAATTAAATTCAAATGCATTCAAAGAAGCTATTTGAATCAAATGAAAGTCAAATTCATTTTACAAAGCTAATTCAATCAAACGAAAGTCAAACACATTCAAACAAAGCTTTTTAAATCATATGAAAGTCAAATACATTCAACAAAGCTAATTAAATCAAATGAATATCAAATGCATTCTACAAAGCTAATTGAATCAAATGAAAGTCAAACACATTCAAACAAAGCTTTTTGAATCAAAAAAAAGTCAAATGCTTTTAACAAAGCTAATTGAATAAAATGAAAGTTAAATGAATTCTACAAAGCTAATTGAATCAAACGAAAGTCAAACAAATTCAAACAAAACTTTTTAAATCATATGAAAGTCAAATGCATTCTACAAAGCTAATTAATTCAAATGAAAGTCAAACACAGGCAAATAAAGCTTTTTGAATCAGATTAAAGTCAAATGCATTCAAAGAAGCTATTTGAATCAAATGAAAGTCAAATGTATTATACAAAGCTAATTGAATCAAATGAAAGTCAAACACATTCAAACAAAGCTTTTTAAATCATATGAAAGTCAAATACATTCAACAAAGCTAATTGAATCAAATGAAAGTCAAATGCATTCTACATAGCTAATTGAATCAAATGAAAGTCAAACACATTCAAACAAAGCTTTTTGAATCAAATGAAAGTCAAATGCTTTCAACAAAGCTAATTGAATCAAATGAAAGTCAAATGCATTCTACAAAGCTAATTGAATTAAACGAAAGTCAAACACATTCAAACAAAGCTTTTTAAATCACATGAAAGTCAAATGCATTCTACAAAACTAATTAAATCTAATGAAAGTAAAAAACATTCAAACAAAGCTAATTAATTCAAATGAAAGTCAAACACATTCAAACAAAGCTAATTAATTCAAATGAAAGTCAAACACATTCAAACAAAGCTTTTTGAATCAAATTAAAGTCAAATGCATTCAAAGAAGCTATTTGAATCAAATAAAAGTCAAATGCATTCTACAAAGCTAATTGAATCAAATGAAAGTCAAACACATTCAAACAAAGGTTTTTGAATCAAATTAAAGTCAAATGCATTCAAAGAATATATTTGAATCAAATGAAAGTCAAATGCATTCTACAAAGCTAATTCAAACAATGAAAGTCAAACACATTTAAACAAAGCTTTTTAAATCATATGAAAGTTAAATACATTCAACAAAGCTATTTGAATAAAATGAAATTCAAATGCATTCTACAAAGCTAATTGATTCAAATGATAGTCAAATGCATTCAACAAAGCTAATTGAATCAAATGATAGTCAAATGCATTCAACAAAGCTATTTGAATCAAATGAGAGTCAAATGCATTCAACAAAGCTAATTGAATCAAATAAAAGTCAAATGCATTCTAAAAAGCTAATTGAATGAAATGAAAGTCATACACATTTAAACAAAGCTTTTTGAATCAAATGAAAGTCAAATGCTTTTAACAAAGCTAATTGAATCAAATGAAAGTCAAATGCATTCGACAAAGCTAATTGAATCAAACGAAAGTCAAACAAATTCAAACAAAGCTTTTTAAATCATATGAAAGTCAAATGCATTCTACAAAGCTAATTAATTCAAATGAAAGTCAAACACAAGAAAATAAAGCTTTTTGAATCAGATTAAAGTCAAATGCATTCAAAGAAGCTATTTGAATCAAATGAAAGTCAAATGTATTATACAAAGCTAATTGAATCAAATGAAAGTCAAACACATTCAAACAAAGCTTTTTAAATCATATGAAAGTCAAATACATTCAACAAAGCTAATTGAATCAAATGAAAGTCAAATGTATTCTACAAAGCTAAATGAATTAAATGAAAGTCAAACACATTCAAACTAAGCTTTTTGAATCAAATGAAAGTCAAATGCTTTCAACAAAGCTAATTAAATCAAATGAAAGTCAAATGCATTCTACAAAGCTAATTGAATCAAATGAAAGTCAAATACATTCAAACAAAGCTTTTTGAATCAAATTAAACACAAATGCATTCAAAGAAGCTATTTGAATCAAATGAAATTCAAATTCATTTTACAAAGCTAATTCAATCAAATAAAAGTCAAACACATTCAAACAAAGGTTTTTAAATCATATGAAAGTCAAATACATTCAACAAAGCTAATTAAATCAAATGAAAGTCAAATGCATTCTACATAGCTAATTGAATCAAATGAAAGTCAAACACATTCAAACAAAGCTTTTTGAATCAAATGAAAGTCAAATGCTTTCAACAAAGCTAATTGAATCAAATGAAAGTCAAATGCATTCTACAAAGCTAATTGAATCAAACGAAAGTAAAACACATTCAAACAAAGCTTTTTAAATCATTTGAAAGTCAAATGCATTCTACAAAGCTAATTAAATCTAATGAATGTCTAACACATTCAAACAAAGCTAATTAATTCAAATGAAAGTCAAACACATTCAAACAAAGCTAATTAATTGAAATGAAAGTCAAACACATTCAAACAAAGCTACTTGAATCAAATGATAGTCAAATGCATTCAACAAAGCTAATTGAATCAAATAAAAGTCAAATGCATTCTAAAAAGCTAATTGAATCAAATGAAAGTCAAACACATTCAAACAAAGCTTTTTGAATCAAATGAAAGTCAAATGCATTCTACAAAACTAATTAAATCAAGTTAAAGTCAAACACAATCAAACAAAGCTTTTTGAATCAAATGAAAGTCAGACACATTCAAACAAAGCTTTTTGAATCATATGAAAGTCAGATGCATTTAACAAAGCGAATTGAATCAAATGAAAGTCAAATGCATTCTATAATGCTAATTGAATCAAATGAAAGTAAAACACATTCAAACAAATCTTTTTGAATCAAATGAAAGTCAAACACATTCAAACAAAGCTAATTGAATCAAATGAAAGTATAATTTATTCTACAAAGGTAATTGTATAAAATAAAAGTCAAACACATTCAAACAAAACTTTATGAATCAAATTAAAGTTAAATGCATTCAAAGAAGCTATTTGAATAAAATGAAAGTCAAATGCATTCTACAAAGCTAATTGAATCAAATGAAACTCAAACACATTCAAACAAAGCTTTTTGAATATAATTAAAGTCAAACGCATTCAAAGAAGCTATTTGAATCAAATGAAAGTCTAATGATTTCTACATAGCTAATTGAATCAAATGAAAGTCAAACACATTCAAACAAAGCTTTTTACATCATATGAAAGTCAAATATATTCAACAAAGCTAATTGAATAAAATGAAAGTCAAATACATTCTAAAAAGCTATTTGAATCAAATGAAAGTCAAAACACATTCAAACAAAGCTTTTTGAATCAAATGAAAGTCAAATGTTTTCAACAAAGCTAATTGAATCAAATGAAAGTCAGCATTCTACAAAGCTAATTGAATCAAACGAAAGTCAAACACATTCAAACAAAGCTTTTTAAATCATTTGAAAGTCAAATACATTCAACAAAGCTAATTGAATCAAATGAAAGTGAAACACATTCAAACAAAGCTTTTTGAATCAAATTAAAGTCAAATGCATTCAAAGAAGCTATTTGAATCAAATGAAAGTCAAATGCATTCTACCAAGCTAATTCAATCAATGAAAGTCAAACACATTTAAACAAAGCTTAATAAATCATATGAAAGTCAAATACATTCAACAAAGCTAATTAAATCAAATGAAAATCAAATGCATTCTACAAAGCTAATTGAATCAAATGAAAGTCAAACACATTCAAACAAAGCTTTTTAAATCATATGAAAGTCAGATACATTCAACAAAGCTAATTAAATCAAATGAAAGTCAAATGCATTCTACATAGCTAATTGAATCAAATGAAAGTCAAACACATTCAAACAAAGCTTTTTGAATCAAATGAAAGTCAAATGCTTTCAACAAAGCTAATTGAATCAAATGAAAGTCAAATGCAATCTACAAAGCTAAATGAATCAAATGAAAGTCAAACACATTCAAACTAAGATTTTTGAATCAAATGAAAGTCAAATGCTTTCAACAAAGCTAATTGAATCAAATGAAAGTAAAATGCATTCTACAAAGCTAATTGAATCAAACGAAAGTCAAACACATTCAAACAAAGTTTTTTGAATCAAATGAAAGTCAAATGCATTCAATAAAGCTAAGTGAATCAAATGAAAGTCAAATGCATTTTAAAAAGCTTATTGAATCAAATGAAAGTCAAACACATTCAAACAAAGCTCTTTGAAATAAATGAAAGTCAAATGCATTCAACAAAGCTAATTGAATCAAATGAAAGTCAAATGCATTCTACAAAGCTAATCCTATCAAATGTTAGTCTAACACATCAAACAAAGCTTTTAAAATCAAATAAAAGTCAAATTAATTCAATAAAGCTCATTGAATCAAATGAAAGTTAAATGCATTCTACAAAGTTAATTGAATCAAATGAAAGTCAAATGCATTCTAAAAAGGTAATTGAATCAAATGAAAGTCAAAAACATTCAAACAAAGCTTTTTGAATCAAGTGAAAGTCAAATGCTTTCAACAAAGCTAATTGAATCAAATGAAAGTTAAACAAATTCAAATAAAGCTTTTTCAATCAAATGAAAGTCTAATGCATTCAACAAAGATAATTGAATCAAATGAAAGTCAAATGCATTCTAAAAAGCTAATTGAATCAAATGAAAGTCAAACACATTCAAACAAAGCTTTTTAAATCAAATGAAAGTGAAATGCTTTCAACAAAGCTAATTGAATTAAATGAAAGTCAAACACATTCAAACAAAGCTTTTTGAATCAAATGATAGTCAAATGCATTCAACAAAGCTAATTGAATCAAATGAAAGTCAAATGCATTCTAAAAAGCTAATTGAATCAAATGAAAGTCAAACTCATTCAAACAAAGCTTTTTGAATCAAATGAAAGTCAAATGTTTTCAACAAAGCTAATTGAATCAAATTAAAGTCAAACACATTCAAACAAAGCTAATTGAATCAAATGAAAGTATAATGCATTCTACAAATGTAATTGTATAAAATGTTAAAGTCAAACACATTCAAACAAAACTTTTTGAATCAAATAAATGTCAAATGCTTTCAACAAAGCTAATTGAATCAAATGAAAGTCAAATGCATTCTACAAAGCTAATTGAATCAAACGAAAGTCAAACACATTCAAACAAAGCTTTTTAAATTATATGAAAGTCAAATACATTCAACAAAGCTAACTGAATCAAATGAAAGTCAAATGCATTCGACAAAGCTAATTGAATCAAATGAAAGTCAAATACATTCAAACAAAGCTTTTTGAATCAAATTAAATTCAAATGCATTCAAAGAAGCTATTTGAATCAAATGAAATTCAAATTCATTTTACAAAGCTAATTCAATCAAATGAAAGTCAAACAAATTCAAACAAAGCTTTTTAAATCAAATGAAAGTCAAATGCTTTCAACAAAGCTAATTGAATCAAATGAAAGTCAAATGCATTCTACAAAGCTAATTGAATCAAACGAAAGTAAAACACATTCAAACAAAGCTTTTTAAATCATATGAAAGTCTAATGCATTCTACAAAGCTAATTAAATCTAATAAAAGTCAAACACATTCAAACAAAGCTAATTAATTCAAATGAAAGTCAAACACATTCAAACAAAGCTAATTAATTGAAATGAAAATCAAACACATTCAAACAAAGCTATTTGTATCAAATGATAGTCAAATGCTTTCAACAAAGCTAATTGAATTAAATAAAAGTCAAATGCATTCTAAAAAGCTAATTGAATCAAATGAAAGTCAAACACATTCAAACAAAGCTTTTTGAATCAAATGAAAGTGAAATGCTTTCAACAAAGCTAATTGAATCAAATGAAAGTCAAATTCATTCTACAAAACTAATTAAATCAAATAAAAGTCAAACACATTCAAACAAAGCTTTTTAAATCAAATGATAGTCAAATGCATTCAACAAAGCTAATTGAATCAAATGAAAGTCAAATGCATTCTATAAAGCTAATTGAATCAAATGAAAGTAAAACACATTCAAACAAATCTATTTGAATCAAATGAAAGTCAAACACATTCAAACAAAGCTAATTGAATCAAATGAAAGTATAATTTATTCTACAAAGGTAATTGTATAAAATAAAAGTCAAACACATTCGAATAAAACTTTTTGAATCAAATTAAAGTTAATTGCATTCAAAGAAGCTATTTGAATAAAATGAAAGTCAAATGCATTCTACAAAGCGTATTGAATCAAATGAAACTCAAACACATTCAAACAAAGCTTTTTGAATATAATTAAAGTCAAACGCATTCAAAGAAGCTATTTGAATCAAATGAAAGTCTAATTATTTCTACATAGCTAATTGAATCAAATGAAAGTCAAACACATTCAAAAAAAGCTTTTTACATCATATGAAAGTTAAATATATTCAACAAAGCTAATTGAATCAAATGAAAGTCAAATGCATTCTACAAAGCTATTTGAATCAAATGAAAGTCAAACACATTCAAACAAAGCTTTTTAAATCCAATGAAAGTCAAATGTTTTCAACAAAGCTAATTGAATCAAATGAAAGTCAGCATTCTACAAAGCTAATTGAATCAAACGAAAGTCAAACACATTCAAACAAAGCTTTTTAAATCATTTGAAAGTCAAATACATTCAACAAAGCTAATTGAATCAAATGAAAGTCAAACACATTCAAACAAAGCTTTTTGAATCAAATTAAAGTCAAATGCATTCAAACAAAGCTAATTAAATCAAATGAAAATCAAATGCATTCTACAAAGCTAATTGAATCAAATAAAAGTCAAACACATTCAAACAAAGCTTTTTGAATCAAATGAAAGTTAAATGCTTTTAACAAAGCTAATTGAATCAAATGAAAGTCAAATGCATTCTACAAAGCTTATTGAATCAAACGAAAGTCAAACAAATTCAAACAAAGCTTTTTAAATCATATGAAAGTCAAATGCATTCTACAAAGCTTTTTAATTCAAATGAAAGTCAAACACATGCAAGCAAAGCTTTTTGAATTAAATTAAAGTCAAATGCATTCAAAGAAGCTATTTGAATCAAAGGAAAGTCAAATGTATTATACAAAGTTAATTGAATCAAATGAAAGTCAAACACATTCAAACAAAGCTTTTTAAATCATATGAAAGTCAGATACATTCAACAAAGCTAATTAAATCAAATGAAAGTCAAATGCATTCTACATAGCTAATTGAATCAAATGAAAGTCAAACACATTCAAACAAAGCTTTTTGAATCAAATGAAAGTCAAATGCTTTCAACAAAGCTAATTGAATCAAATGAAAGTCAAATGCAATCTACAAAGCTAAATGAATCAAATGAAAGTCAAACACATTCAAACTAAGATTTTTGAATCAAATGAAAGTCAAATGCTTTCAACAAAGCTAATTGAATCAAATGAAAGTAAAATGCATTCTACAAAGCTAATTGAATCAAACGAAAGTCAAACACATTCAAACAAAGTTTTTTGAATCAAATGAAAGTCAAATGCATTCAATAAAGCTAAGTGAATCAAATGAAAGTCAAATGCATTTTAAAAAGCTTATTGAATCAAATGAAAGTCAAACACATTCAAACAAAGCTCTTTGAGATAAATGAAAGTCAAATGCATTCAACAAAGCTAATTGAATCAAATGAAAGTCAAATGCATTCTACAAAGCTAATCCTATCAAATGTTAGTCTAACACATCAAACAAAGCTTTTAAAATCAAATAAAAGTCAAATTAATTCAATAAAGCTCATTGAATCAAATGAAAGTTAAATGCATTCTACAAAGTTAATTGAATCAAATGAAAGTCAAATGCATTCTAAAAAGGTAATTGAATCAAATGAAAGTCAAAAAACATTCAAACAAAGCTTTTTGAATCAAGTGAAAGTCAAATGCTTTCAACAAAGCTAATTGAATCAAATGAAAGTTAAACAAATTCAAATAAAGCTTTTTCAATCAAATGAAAGTCTAATGCATTCAACAAAGATAATTGAATCAAATGAAAGTCAAATGCATTCTAAAAAGCTAATTGAATCAAATGAAAGTCAAACACATTCAAACAAAGCTTTTTAAATCAAATGAAAGTGAAATGCTTTCAACAAAGCTAATTGAATTAAATGAAAGACAAACACATTCAAACAAAGCTAATTGAATCAAATGAAAGTATAATGCATTCTACAAATGTAATTGTATAAAATGTTAAAGTCAAACACATTCAAACAAAACTTTTTGAATCAAATAAATGTCAAATGCTTTCAACAAAGCTAATTGAATCAAATGAAAGTCAAATATATTCAACAAAGCTAATTGAATCAAATTAAAGTTAAACACATTCAAACAAAGCTTTTTGAATCAAATTTAAGTCAAATGTATTAAAAGAAGCTATTTGAATCAAATGAAAGTCAAATGGATTCTCCATAGCTAATTGAGTCAAATGAAAGTCAAACACATTCAAACAAAGCTTTTTAAATCATATGAAAGTAAAATACATTCAACAAAGCTAATTGAATCAAATGAAAGTCGTATGTATTCTACAAACTCAAATGAATCAAATGAAAGTCAAACACATTCAAACTAAGCTTTTTGAATCAAATGAAAGTCAAATGCTTTCAACAAAGCTAATTAAATCAAATGAAAGTAAAATGCATTCTACAAAGCTAATTGAATCAAATGAAAGTCAAACACATTCAAACTAAGCTTTTTAAATCCAATGAAAGTCAAATGCATTCGATAGAGCTAAGTGAATGAAATGAAAGTTAAATGCATTTTAAAAAGCTTATTGAATCAAATGAAAGTCAAACACATTCAAACAAAGCTTTTTGAATCAAATGAAAGTCAAATGCATTCAACAAAGCTAATTGAATCAAATGAAAGTCAAATGCATTCTACAAAGCTAATCGTATCAAATGTAAGTCAAACACATCAAACAAAGCTTTTTAAATCATATAAAAGTCAAATACATTCAATAAAGCTAATTGAATCATATGAAAGTCAAATGCATTCTACAAAGTTAATTGAATCAAATGAATGTCAAATGCATTCTAAAAAGGTAAATGAATCAAATGAAAGTCAAAAACATTCAAACAAAGCTTTTTGAATCAAATGAAAGTCAAATGCTTTCAACAAAGCTAATTGAATCAAATGAAAGTTAAACAAATTCAAATAAAGCTTTTTCAATCAAATGAAAGTCTAATGCATTCAACAAAGATAATTGAATCAAATGAAAGTCAAATGCATTCTAAAAAGCTAATTGAATCAAATGAAAGTCAAACACATTCAAACAAAGCTTTTTAAATCAAACGAAAGTCAAATGCTTTCAACAAAGCTAATTGAATCAAATGAAAGTCAAACACATTCAAACAAAGCTTTTTGAATCAAATGAAAGTCAAATGCTTTCAACAAAGCTAATTGTATCAAATGAAAGTCAAACGCATTCTATAAAGTTAATTAAATCAAGTGAAAGTCAAACACATTCAAACAAAGCTTTTTGAATCAAATGAAAGTCAAATACATTCAACAAAGCTAATCGAATCAAATGAAAGTCTAACACATTCAAACAAAGCTTTTTGAATTATAGGAAAGTCAAATACATTCAACAAAGCTAATCGAATCAAATGAAAGTCAAATGCATTCTACAAAGCTAATTGAATCAAATGGAAGTCAAACACAGTCAAACAAAGCTAATTGAATCAAATGGAAGTTAAACACATATAAACAATGTTTTTTTAATCGAATAAAGTTCAAATGAATTCAACAAAGCTAATTGTATCAAATGAAAGCCAAATGCATTCAACAAAGCTAATTGAATCAAATGAAAGTCAAACAAATTCAAATAAAGCTTTTTCAATCAAATGAAAGTCAAATGCATTCAACAAAGCTAATTGAATCAAATAAAAGTCAAATGAATTCTACAAAACTAATTGAATCAAATGAAAGTCAAACACATTCAAACAAAGCTTTTTGAATCAAATGAAAGTTAAATGCTTTCACCAAAGCTAATTGTATCAAATGAAAGTCAAATGCATTCTATGAAGTTAATTGAATCAAATGAAAGTCAAACACATTAAAACAATGCTTTTTGAATCAAATGAAAGTCAAATACATTCAACAAAGCTAATTTGATCATATGAAAGTCAAACACATTCAAACAAAGCTTTTTGAATCAAATTATAGTCAAATGCATTCAAAGAAGCAATTTGAATCAAATAGAAGTCAAATGCATTCTACAAAGCTAATTGAATCAAATGAAAGTCAAACACATTCAAACAAAGCTTTTTGAATCAAATTAAAGTCAAATGCATTCAAAGAAGATATATGAATTAAATGAAAGTCAAATGCATTCTACAAAGCTAATTCAATCAATGAAAGTCGAACACATTTAAACAAATCTTTTTAAATCATATGAAAGTCAAATACATTCAACAAAGCTATTTGAATAAAATGAAATTCAAATGCATTATACAAAGCTAATTGAATCAAATGAAAGTTAAACACATTCAAACAAAGCATTTTGAATCAAATTTAAATCAAATGTATTAAAAGAAGCTTTTTGAATCAAATGAAAGTCAAATGCATTCAACAAAGCTAATTGAATCAAATGATAGTCAAATGCATTCAATAGAGCTAAGTGAATGAAATGAAAGTTAAATGCATTTTAAAAAGCTTATTGAATCAAATGAAAGTCAAACACATTCAAACAAAGCTTTTTGAATCAAATGAAAGTCAAATGCGTTCAACAAAGCTAATTGAATCAAATGAAAGTCAAATGCATTCTACAAAGCTAATCGTATCAAATGTAAGTCAAACACATCAAACAAAGCTTTTTAAATCATATAAAGGTCAAATACATTCAATAAAGCTAATTGAATCAAATGAAAGTCAAATGCATTCTACAAAGTTAATTGAATCAAATGAATGTCAAATGCATTCTAAAAAGGTAAATGAATCAAATGAAAGTCAAAAACATTCAAACAAAGCTTTTTGAATCAAATGAAAGTCAAATGCTTTCAACAAAGCTAATTGAATCAAATGAAAGTTAAACAAATTCAAATAAAGCTTTTTTTCAATCAAATGAAAGTCTAATGCATTCAACAAAGATAATTGAATCAAATGAAAGTCAAATGCATTCTAAAAAGCTAATTGAATCAAATGAAAGTCAAACACATTCAAACAAAGCTAATTGAATCAAACGAAAGTCAAATGCTTTCAACAAAGCTAATTGAATCAAATGAAAGTCAAACACATTCAAACAAAGCTTTTTGAATCAAATGAAAGTCAAATGCTTTCAACAAAGCTAATTGTATCAAATGAAAGTCAAACGCATTCTATAAAGTTAATTAAATCAAGTGAAAGTCAAACACATTCAAACAAAGCTTTTTGAATCAAATGAAAGTCAAATACATTCAACAAAGCTAATCGAATCAAATGAAAGTCTAACACATTCAAACAAAGCTTTTTGAATTATAGGAAAGTCAAATACATTCAACAAAGCTAATCGAATCAAATGAAAGTCAAATGCATTCTACAAAGCTAATTGAATCAAATGGAAGTCAAACACAGTCAAACAAAGCTAATTGAATCAAATGGAAGTTAAACACATATAAACAATGTTTTTTGAATCGAATAAAGTTCAAATGAATTCAACAAAGCTAATTGTATCAAATGAAAGCCAAATGCATTCAACAAAGCTAATTGAATCAAATGAAAGTCAAACAAATTCAAATAAAGCTTTTTCAATCAAATGAAAGTCAAATGCATTCAACAAAGCTAATTGAATCAAATAAAAGTCAAATGAATTCTACAAAACTAATTGAATCAAATGAAAGTGATGTGATTTTTAGTCCGAAAACTAAGCCTCACAAAGATATGAATCTAACCTAATTCTATACAGAAAATTCACCAAGAATTAAGCAAGAAACTTAGATTAATTAATCAAGAATCCACCTAATTAATCAACCTAGGTGATTGTTTTAACTAAAACAAACAAAACAGCAAATTGGAATCCACCAATCAAGAATTTAAGTAATCCAACTTAAACAAAAGCAATAAGAAATATTATTATGAATGTATGATTAAAACTTGTATATTATTCGAAGATTACAACCCTATATTTATAAACTCAATCAATTATCCTAATCCCACTTGAATTAGAATTCTAATCCCCTAACAAAAACCCACGGATTGCATAACTTAATCAAGTTTAGATAACTTTGATTTAGTTATTTAATCCTACTTAAACTCTAACTACTCTTAAGATAAAACTTGCCTATTTTATCCTAACTCAAGCTTGCACTCCAAGCTATTATTGACGCCTACTAGACTAAAACAATTCCTAATGCAATTAGAAATCCTAAGTGCTTAAAACAAGAAAAACCCTTTCAAGTGAAAGGTAAAAACTTGTAAGCAAAAACCTAAGAAAGCTTTTAAAGAAACCTTAAAGAACTATCAAGAAGCTTCAAGAACTCCCAAGAACGCCACCATACAAAGCGTGGCTTTGTCTTGATGCCCCCGATAGTAAGTTTGACCTATTGAAGAAGCTTCCAAGTATAGATTCATGCTTTCTTGACTTTCTTGGAATAATTCTTCAACATGCTCATCGTTCACATTGATGCACGCATCATCCTCCCCTTCTTCAAAAGAATTTGCCCTCAAATCTTCAATAGCACCATCTGGCAAATACTTCACCAAAATCCCCAATATTAAATGTTGCGCTTACACCATATTCTCCCGGCAATTCAAGCTTATATGCATTCTCATTGATCTTCTCAATAATCTTGAACGGCCCCTCACTTCTTGGCATCAATTTATTCTTTCGTTTGTTAGGAAATCTCTCTTTTCTCAAGTGTAACCACACCAAGTCGCCAACTTCAAAACTTTGTGGCTTTTTGTTCTTGTTAGATCGTGCTTTGTAGAGTTCATTGACACGTTCAATCCTAGCTCTAACTTGTGCGTGTAGCTTTATCATGTACTTGATTTTAGTCTCGGCATCCTTATGAATCACTTCCCCTTTTGGAATTTCAATTAAATCAATGGGCATTTTTGGATTGACACCATAAACAACTTCGAACCTTCCAAGAAATGGTTTCAACACCTCGTTCATCAATCTCATAAATGTACTGGGCGCATTGGTTAGACCAAAAGGCATGACCAACCACTCATACAACCCCACTTTAGTCTTGAAAGCCGTCTTCCATTCATCTCCTTCCCTCATGCGTATTTGATGATAGCCACTCATAAGATCAATCTTGGAAAATAGCTTTGAACCATGCAATTCGTCTAACAAATCATCAAGTCTAGGTATAGGAAATCTATACTTGATGGTTATGTTGTTCACACTCCTACTATCAATGCACATACGCCAACTCCCATCTTTTTTTGGAACTAACAATGTAGGCACGGCACATGGGCTCATACTCTCTTTCACGTAGCCTCTTTGCATCAATTCCTCTATTTGACGTTGCATTTCCTTTGTTTCTTCCGGATTACTTCTATATGCTGCCTTGTTAGGTAGTGGAGCTCCCGGAATAAGATCAATTTGATGTTTCAATACCACGAATTGGTGGTAATCCCGGTGGTAATTCACTAGGAAAAACATCACAATACTCTTGCAATACTACTTCTAATTCCACGGGCCTCTTTTCTTGTTTACTTTCATTCACTTGCACATCGTTAGCCACCATAATATATACTATATTGTTGTTGTTGATCTCTTTCTCCAACTCCTTTTCCCCAATTAAATATGCACCTTTTGAACTAGGGTTAATTCTATGATCAACAAGTGGTTTCAATGCATATGATTTTTCCCCCTTTCCTTTTCGAATTATATACACATTTGTCCTACCATTAAACTTGACAAATCTATCATATTGCCATGGTCTACCCAATAAGATATGACAAGCATCCATAGGGCATACATCACATAAAACTTTATCATGATATTTGCCAATTGAAAAGGTGATTAGGGCTCGTTTCGTTACCTTCACGTCACTAGCATCATTGAGCCAATGTAGCTTGTAAGGTTTTGGGTGATCGGTTGTAGGCCACTCTAATTTGTTGATCAAAGTTGTAGACACCACATTTGTGCAACTTCCCGAGTCTATTATTACGTCACACAATCGATCTTCCACCTTGCACCTTGTTAAAAAGATTTTCTCTCTTTGATTCTCTTCAACGGGCATAGGTTTAGAGTGAAGAGCTCTCCTTAGAACCAAGCTCTTTCCTTGCGTTTCACCATCAACCTCTTCGGCACTACCCTCCTCTTCTTCAAAATCACGTTCTTTCTCGACCACAACCTCCATGTCACTATTTCCCTCGCACCTAGCTTTCTCTTCTTCCCATTCTTGAGCCGTCATAGTGCGTTTTGAGTAGCAATTGCTTGCTATGTGGCCAACACTCCCACATTTGAAACATTTTCTATCTTCGGTCACCTTCTTGCTAGCTTCGTTTCTGGGTTTGTTATCTTTAGCATACGGATTAGGAGAAGTCCTATCAAAGGTAGGCTTGTCACTAGCCTTTGTGAACGTGCGTGTGAACGGTTTCACACTTGAGGTCTTCTTGGCCTTGAATTGTCTTTTCAACCTTAATGGCCGCCTTGCATACTTCCTCAAACGAATAGTATTCGTGCAATTCAATCTTCTCTTGAACATTTTCGTTCAAACCTGCAATAAAACGTGCTATTTTGTGCTCTAGAATTTCTTCTAAATCACACAATAAACATAGTTTCTTCAAACTCACACAAATAAGCCTCCACGGATTGATTCCCTTGCTTAAAAAGTCTGCATCTTGAGATACACTTCTTGCACGTACTCATGGGGCACAAATTGACGCTTCATATATTTCTGCAATTGTGTCCAAGTAGTGATCTTGGATCGTCCCTCCTTGCGTCTCTTTTTCTTGAGATTATCATACCATAAACTCGCATAACCTGTGAGTTTTAATTCAGCAAGTTTGCACCTCTTTCGTTCATCATACTCCTTGTAATCAAAGAGTGTTTCGGCTCTTCTAACCCACTCAAAATATTTTTCGGGGTCTAGCATACTACCATTGAATTCCGGAAAATCTAACCTTATATTTCGGTCATCATCTTTGGCCTTGTTCTTCCGTCTATGCCTTCTAGGTTCATCACTCGAAGATGAATCTTTATGTCGTGATCTACTTGCTTTTCTCCTGTCATATTCGTCTTCACTTGAACTAGAAATTGCAAACTGATGTGTTCTTCCTTGAAGATGAAGTTTTGTCACGTTCGTCAAGCCTAGCCAATACTTCTTGCAATTGTTGTGACAATCGCTCTATTTGACAATCCCTCCGCAAGTTATGCGCTTGATCAAGGTTCAAACCCCTTGGAATCCCTGGGATTTCTTCGTCACTCATTGCTCCTACACAAACCAGGTTTAGTTTATGCAAAATCTTTGATTAAAAGATTGAATCTTGATTGATTCTTGAAGCAAATAAGAACCGTTCTCCAGATCGCAACTTTGTGTAACACTCTCAAAAGTTTGAGGTTGCACAGACTTCGTTACGCGTCCAATTGACACGAAATTTTGACACAATGTTGATCTACGTTTTTCTGAATCTTGCCACAAAAATTTCAGCCAAAAATTCCAAGCCTAACGTCACCAGTTTAAATTCTACCGAAACTGTGCTCTGATACCAAGATGATGTGATTTTTAGTCCGAAAACTAAGCCTCACAAAGATATGAATCTAACCTAATTCTATACAGAAAATTCACCAAGAATTAAGCAAGAAACTTAGATTAATTAATCAAGAATCCACCTAATTAATCAACCTAGGTGATTGTTTTAACTAAAACAAACAAAACAGCAAATTGGAATCCACCAATCAAGAATTTAAGTAATCCAACTTAAACAAAAGCAATAAGAAATATTATTATGAATGTATGATTTAAAACTTGTATATTATTCGAAGATTACAAACCCTATATTTATAAACTCAATCAATTATCCTAATCCCACTTGAATTAGAATTCTAATCCCCTAACAAAAACCCACGGATTGCATAACTTAATCAAGTTTAGATAACTTTGATTTAGTTATTTAATCCTACTTAAACTCTAACTACTCTTAAGATAAAACTTGCCTATTTTATCCTAACTCAAGCTTGCACTCCAAGCTATTATTGACGCCTACTAGACTAAAACAATTCCTAATGCAATTAGAAATCCTAAGTGGCTTAAAAACAAGAAAAACCCTTTCAAGTTGAAAGGTAAAAACTTGTAAGCAAAAACCTAAGAAAGCTTTTAAAGAAACCTTAAAGAACTATCAAGAAGCTTCAAAGAACTCCCAAGAACGCCACCATACAAAAGCGTGGCTTTGTCTTGATGCCCCGATAGTAAGTTTGACCTATTGAAGAAGCTTCCAAGTATAGATTCATGCTTTCTTGACTTTCTTGGAATAATTCTTCAACATGCTCATCGTTCACATTGATGCACGCATCAGAAAGTCAAACACATTCAAAACAAAGCTTTTTGAATCAAATGAAAGTTAAATGCTTTCACCAAAGCTAATTGTATCAAATGAAAGTCAAATGCATTCTATGAAGTTAATTGAATCAAATGAAAGTCAAACACATTAAAACAATGCTTTTTGAATCAAATGAAAGTCAAATACATTCAACAAAATCTATTTGAATAAAATGAAATTCAAATGCATTATACAAAGCTAATTGAATCAAATGAAAGTTTAAACACATTCAAACAAAAGCATTTTGAATCAAATTTAAATCAAATGTATTAAAAGAAGCTTTTTGAATCAAATGAAAGTCAAATGCATTCAACAAAGCTAATTGAATCAAATGATAGTCAAATGCATTCAATAGAGCTAAGTGAATGAAATGAAAGTTAAATGCATTTTTAAAAAGCTTATTGAATCAAATGAAAGTCAAAACACATTCAAACAAAGCTTTTTGAATCAAATGAAAGTCAAATGCGTTCAACAAAGCTAATTGAATCAAATGAAAGTCAAATGCATTCTACAAAAATCAAAAAGTCAAACACATCAAACAAAGCTTTTTAAATCAATAAAGTCAAATACATTCAATAAAGCTAATTGAATCAAATGAAAGTCAAATGCATTCTACAAAGTTAATTGAATCAAATGAATGTCAAATGCATTCTAAAAGTAAATGAATCAAATGAAAGTCAAAAACATTCAAACAAAGCTTTTTGAATCAAATGAAAGTCAAATGCTTTCAACAAAGCTAATTGAATCAAATGAAAGTTAAACAAATTCAAATAAAGCTTTTCAATCAAATGAAAGTCTAATGCATTCAACAAAGATAATTGAATCAAATGAAAGTCAAATGCATTCTAAAAAGCTAATTGAATCAAATGAAAGTCAAACACATTCAAACAAAGCTTTTTAAATCAAACGAAAAGTCAAATGCTTTCAACAAAGCTAATTGAATCAAATGAAAGTCAAACACATTCAAACCAAAGCTTTTTGAATCAAATGAAAGTCAAATGCTTTCAACAAAGCTAATTGAATCAAATGAAAGTTAAAACAAATTCAAATAAAGCTTTTTCAATCAAATGAAAGTCTAATGCATTCAACAAAGATAATTGAATCAAATGAAAGTCAAATGCATTCTAAAAAAGCTAATTGAATTCAAATGAAAGTCAAAACACATTCAAAACAAAGCTTTTTGAATCAAATGAAAGTGAAATGCTTTCAACAAAGCTAATTGAATCAAATGAAAGTCAAATGCATTCTACAAAACTAATTAAATCAAATAAAAGTCAAACACATTCAAACAAAGCTTTTTGAATCAAATGATAGTCAAATGCATTCAATAAAGCTAATTGAATCAAATGAAAGTCAAATGCATTCTATAATGCTAATTGAATCAAATGAAAGTAAAACACATTCAAACAAATCTTTTTGAATCAAATGAAAGTCAAACACATTCAAACAAAGCTAATTGAATCAAATGAAAGTATAATTTATTCTACAAAGGTAATTGTATAAAATAAAAGTCAAAACACATTCAAACAAAACTTTTTGAATCAAATTAAAGTTAAATGCATTCAAAGAAGCTATTTGAATAAAATGAAAGTCAAATGCATTCTACAAAGCTAATTGAATCAATGAAACTCAAACACATTCAAACAAAGCTTTTTGAATATAATTAAAGTCAAACGCATTCAAAGAAGCTATTTGAATCAAATGAAAGTCTTAATGATTTCTACATAGCTAATTGAATCAAATGAAAGTCAAAACACATTCAAACAAAGCTTTTTACATTCATATGAAAGTCAAATATATTCAACAAAGCTAATTGAATCAAATGAAAGTCAAATGCATTCTACAAAGCTATTTCAATCAAATGAAAGTCAAACACATTCAAACAAAGCTTTTTGAATCAAATGAAAGTCAAATGTTTTCAACAAAGCTAATTGAATCAAATGAAAGTCAGCATTCTACAAAGCTTAATTGAATCAAACGAAAGTCAAACACATTCAAACAAAGCTTTTTAAATCATTTGAAAGTCAAATACATTCAACAAAGCTAATTGAATCAAAATGAAAGTCAAACACATTCAAACAAAGCTATTTTGAATTAAATGAAAGTCAAATGCATTCTACCAAGCTAATTCAATCAATGAAAGTCAAACACATTTAAACAAAAGCTTAATAAATCATATGAAAGTCAAATACATTCAACAAAGCTAATTAAATCAAATGAAAATCAAATGCATTCTACAAAGCTAATTGAATCAAATGAAAGTCAAATGCTTTTAACAAAGCTAATTGAATCAATTGAAAGTCAAATGCATTCTACAAAAGCTTATTGAATCAAACGAAAGTCAAACAAATTCAAACAAAGCTTTTTAAATCATATGAAAGTCAAATGCATTCTACAAAGCTTTTTCAATTCAAATGAAAGTCAAACACATGCAAGCAAAGCTTTTTGAATCAAATTAAAGTCAAATGCATTCAAAGAAGCTATTTGAATCAAATGAAAGTCAAATGTATTATACAAAGTTAATTGAATCAAATGAAAGTCAAACACATTCAAACAAAGCTTTTTAAATCATATGAAAGTCAGATACATTCAACAAAGCTAATTGAATCAAATGAAAGTCAAATGCATTCTACATAGCTAATTGAATCAAATGAAAGTCAAAACACATTCAAACAAAGCTTTTTGAATCAAATGAAAGTCAAATGCTTTCAACAAAGCTAATTGAATCAAATGAAAGTCAAATGCAATCTACAAAGCTAAATGAATCAAATGAAAGTCAAACACATTCAAACTAAGATTTTTTGAATCAAATGAAAGTCAATTGCTTTTCAACATAGCTAATTGAATCAAATGAAAGTAAAATGCATTCTACAAAGCTAATTGAATCAAACGAAAGTCAAACACATTCAAACAAAGTTTTTTGAATCAATGAAAGTCAAATGCGTTCAATAAAGCTAATTGAATCAAATGAAAGTCAATGCATTTTAAAAAATTGAATCAAATGAAAGTCAAACACATTCAAACAAAGCTTTTGAAAAAAATGAGAGTCAAATGCATTCAACAAAGCTAATTGAATCAAATGAAAGTCAAATGCATTCTACAAAGCTAATTATCAAATGAAGTCAAACACATCAAACAAAGCTTTTTAAAATCAAATAAAAGTCAAATTAATTCAATAAAGCTAATTGAATCAAATGAAAGTCAAATGCATTCTACAAAGTTAATTGAATCAAATGAAAGTCAAATGCATTCTAAAAAAGGTAATTGAATCAAATGAAAGTCAAAAACATTCAAACAAAGCTTTTTGAATCAAGTGAAAGTCAAATGCTTTCAACAAAGCTAATTGAATCAAATGAAAGTTAAACAAATTCAAATAAAGCTTTTTCAATCAAATGAAAGTCTAATGCATTCAACAAAGATAATTGAATCAAATGAAAGTCAAATGCATTCTAAAAAGCTAATTGAATCAAATGAAAGTCAAACACATTCAAACAAAGCTTTTTAAATCAAATGAAAGTAAATGCTTTCAACAAAGCTAATTGAATAAATGAAAGTCAAACACATTCAAACAAAGCTTTTTGAATCAAATGAAGTCAAATGCATTCAACAAAGCTAATTGAATCAAATGAAAGTCAAATGCATTCTAAAAAGCTAATTGAATCAAATGAAAGTCAAATCATTCAAACAAAGCTTTTTGAATCAAATGAAAGTTAAAAAAGTCAAAAGCTAATTGAATCAAATGAAAGTCAAATGCATTCTACAAAGCTATTTGAATCAAATGAAAGTCAAACACATTCAAACAAAGCTTTTTAAATCAAATGAAAGTCAAATGTTTCAACAAAGCTAATTGAATCAAATGAAAGTCAGCATTCTAAAGCTAATTGAATCAAACGAAAGTCAAACACATTCAAACAAAGCTTTTTAAATAATTGAAAGTCAAATACATTCAACAAAGCTAATTGAATCAAATGAAAGTCAATTGCATTCTACAAAGCTAATTGAATCAAATGAAAGTCAAACACATTCAAACAAAGCTTTTTGAATCAAATTAAAGTCAAATGCATTCAAAGAAGCTATTTGAATCAAATGAAAGTCAAATGCATTCTACAAAGCTAATTCAATCAATGAAAGTCAAACACATTTAAACAAAGCAATCATATGAAAGTCAAATATATTCAAACAAAGCTATTTGAATAAAATGAAAGTCAAATGCATTCTACAAAGCTAATTGAATCAAATTAAAGTTAAACACATTCAAACAAAGCTTTTTGAATCAAATTTAAGTCAAAATTAAGCTATTTGAATCAAATGAAAGTCTCTCCATAGCTAATTGATAAATGAAAGTCAAACACATTCAAACAAATAAATCAATGAAAGTAAAATACATTCAACAAAGCTAATTGAATCAAATGAAAGTCGAATGTATTCTACAAAATAAATGAATCAAATGAAAGTCAAACACATTCAAACTAAGCTTTTTGAATCAAATGAAATTCAAATGCTTTCAACAAAGCTAATTAAATCAAATGAAAGTAAATGCATTCTACAAAGCTAATTGAATCAAATGAAAGTGAAACACATTCAAACAAAGCTTTTAAATCCAATGAAAGTCAAATGCATTCGATAGAGCTAAGTGAATGAAATGAAAGTTAAATGCATTTTAAAAAGCTTATTGAATCAAATGAAAGTCAAACACATTCAAACAAAGCTTTTTGAATCAAATGAAAGTCAAATGCATTCAACAAAGCTAATTGAATCAAATGAAAGTCAAATGCATTCTACAAAGCTAATCGTATCAAATGTAAGTCAAACACATCAAACAAAGCTTTTTTAAATCATATAAAAGTCAAATACATTCAATAAAGCTAATTGAATCAATGAAAAGTCAAATGCATTCTACAAAGTTAATTGAATCAAATGAATGTCAAATGCATTCTAAAAAGGTAAATGAATCAAATGAAAG
The DNA here is from genome assembly GCF_001683475.1 of Chenopodium quinoa. Taxonomy (NCBI): domain Eukaryota; kingdom Viridiplantae; phylum Streptophyta; class Magnoliopsida; order Caryophyllales; family Amaranthaceae; genus Chenopodium; species Chenopodium quinoa. The sequence goes on from NW_018744737.1 coordinate 30,895, forward strand.
TCAAAAACATTCAAACAAAGCTTTTTTGAATCAAATGAAAGTCAAATGCTTTCAACAAAGCTATTGAATCAAATGAAAGTTAAACAAATTCAAATAAAGCTTTTTTCAATCAAATGAAAGTCTAATGCATTCAACAAAGATAATTGAATCAAATGAAGTCAAATGCATTCTAAAAAAGCTAATTGAATCAAAATGAAAGTCAAACACATTCAAACAAAGCTTTTTAAATCAAACGAAAGTCAAATGCTTTCAACAAAGCTAATTGAATCAAATGAAAGTCAAACACATTCAAACAAAGCTTTTTGAATCAAATGAAAGTCAAATGCTTTCAACAAAGCTAATTGTATCAAATGAAAGTCAAACGCATTCTATAAAGTTAATTAAATCAAGTGAAAGTCAAACACATTCAAACAAAGCTTTTTGAATCAAATGAAAGTCAAATACATTCAACAAAGCTAATCGAATCAAATGAAAGTCTAACACATTCAAACAAAGCTTTTTGAATTATAGGAAAGTCAAATACATTCAACAAAGCTAATCGAATCAAATGAAAGTCAAATGCATTCTACAAAGCTAATTGAATCAAATGGAAGTCAAACACAGTCAAACAAAGCTAATTGAATCAAATGGAAGTTAAACACATATAAACAATGTTTTTTTAATCGAATAAAGTTCAAATGAATTCAACAAAGCTAATTGTATCAAATGAAAGCCAAATGCATTCAACAAAGCTAATTGAATCAAATGAAAGTCAAACAAATTCAAATAAAGCTTTTTCAATCAATGAAAGTCAAATGCATTCAACAAAGCTAATTGAATCAAATAAAAGTCAAATGAATTCTACAAAACTAATTGAATCAAATGAAAGTCAAACACATTCAAACAAAGCTTTTTGAATCAAATGAAAGTTAAATGCTTTCACCAAAGCTAATTGTATCAAATGAAAGTCAAATGCATTCTATGAAGTTAATTGAATCAAATGAAAGTCAAACACATTAAAACAATGCTTTTTGAATCAAATGAAAGTCAAATACATTCAACAAAGCTAATTTGATCATATGAAAGTCAAACACATTCAAACAAAGCTTTTTGAATCAAATTATAGTCAAATGCATTCAAAGAAGCAATTTGAATCAAATAGAAGTCAAATGCATTCTACAAAGCTAATTGAATCAAATGAAAGTCAAACACATTCAAACAAAGCTTTTTGAATCAAATTAAAGTCAAATGCATTCAAAGAAGATATATGAATTAAATGAAAGTCAAATGCATTCTACAAAGCTAATTCAATCAATGAAAGTCGAACACATTTAAACAAATCTTTTTAAATCATATGAAAGTCAAATACATTCAACAAAGCTATTTGAATAAAATGAAATTCAAATGCATTATACAAAGCTAATTGAATCAAATGAAAGTTAAACACATTCAAACAAAGCATTTTGAATCAAATTTAAATCAAATGTATTAAAAGAAGCTTTTTGAATCAAATGAAAGTCAAATGCATTCAACAAAGCTAATTGAATCAAATGATAGTCAAATGCATTCAATAGAGCTAAGTGAATGAAATGAAAGTTAAATGCATTTTAAAAAAGCTTATTGAATCAAATGAAAGTCAAACACATTCAAACAAAGCTTTTTGAATCAAATGAAAGTCAAATGCGTTCAAACAAAGCTAATTGAATCAAATGAAAGTCAAATGCATTCTACAAAGCTAATCGTATCAAATGTAAGTCAAACACATCAAACAAAGCTTTTTAAATCATATTAAAGGTCAAATACATTCAATAAAGCTAATTGAATCAAATGAAAGTCAAATGCATTCTACAAAGTTAATTGAATCAAATGAATGTCAAATGCATTCTAAAAAGGTAAATGAATCAAATGAAAGTCAAAAACATTCAAACAAAGCTTTTTGAATCAAATGAAAGTCAAATGCTTTTCAACAAAGCTAATTGAATCAAATGAAAGTTAAACAAATTCAAATAAAGCTTTTTTTCAATCAAATGAAAGTCTAATGCATTCAACAAAGATAATTGAATCAAATGAAAGTCAAATGCATTCTAAAAAGCTAATTGAATCAAATGAAAGTCAAACACATTCAAACAAAGCTAATTGAATCAAACGAAAGTCAAATGCTTTCAACAAAGCTAATTGAATCAAATGAAAGTCAAACACATTCAAACAAAGCTTTTTGAATCAAATGAAAGTCAAATGCTTTCAACAAAGCTAATTGTATCAAATGAAAGTCAAACGCATTCTATAAAGTTAATTAAATCAAGTGAAAGTCAAACACATTCAAACAAAGCTTTTTGAATCAAATGAAAGTCAAATACATTCAACAAAGCTAATCGAATCAAATGAAAGTCTAACACATTCAAACAAAGCTTTTTGAATTATAGGAAAGTCAAATACATTCAACAAAGCTAATCGAATCAAATGAAAGTCAAATGCATTCTACAAAGCTAATTGAATCAAATGGAAGTCAAACACAGTCAAACAAAGCTAATTGAATCAAATGGAAGTTAAACACATATAAACAATGTTTTTTGAATCGAATAAAGTTCAAATGAATTCAACAAAGCTAATTGTATCAAATGAAAGCCAAATGCATTCAACAAAGCTAATTGAATCAAATGAAAGTCAAACAAATTCAAATAAAGCTTTTTCAATCAAATGAAAGTCAAATGCATTCAACAAAGCTAATTGAATCAAATAAAAGTCAAATGAATTCTACAAAACTAATTGAATCAAATGAAAGTGATGTGATTTTTAGTCCGAAAACTAAGCCTCACAAAGATATGAATCTAACCTAATTCTATACAGAAAATTCACCAAGAATTAAGCAAGAAACTTAGATTAATTAATCAAGAATCCACCTAATTAATCAACCTAGGTGATTGTTTTAAACTAAAACAAACAAAACAGCAAATTGGAATCCACCAATCAAGAATTTAAGTAATCCAACTTAAACAAAAGCAATAAGAAATATTATTATGAATGTATGATTAAAACTTGTATATTATTCGAAGATTACAACCCTATATTTATAAACTCAATCAATTATCCTAATCCCACTTGAATTAGAATTCTAATCCCCTAACAAAAACCCACGGATTGCATAACTTAATCAAGTTTAGATAACTTTGATTTAGTTATTTAATCCTACTTAAACTCTAACTACTCTTAAGATAAAACTTGCCTATTTTATCCTAACTCAAGCTTGCACTCCAAGCTATTATTGACGCCTACTAGACTAAAACAATTCCTAATGCAATTAGAAATCCTAAGTGCTTAAAACAAGAAAAACCCTTTCAAGTGAAAGGTAAAAACTTGTAAGCAAAAACCTAAGAAAGCTTTTAAAGAAACCTTAAAGAACTATCAAGAAGCTTCAAGAACTCCCAAGAACGCCACCATACAAAGCGTGGCTTTGTCTTGATGCCCCCGATAGTAAGTTTGACCTATTGAAGAAGCTTCCAAGTATAGATTCATGCTTTCTTGACTTTCTTGGAATAATTCTTCAACATGCTCATCGTTCACATTGATGCACGCATCATCCTCCCCTTCTTCAAAAGAATTTGCCCTCAAATCTTCAATAGCACCATCTGGCAAATACTTCACCAAATCCCCAATATTAAATGTTGCGCTTACACCATATTCTCCCGGCAATTCAAGCTTATATGCATTCTCATTGATCTTCTCAATAATCTTGAACGGCCCCTCACTTCTTGGCATCAATTTATTCTTTCGTTTGTTAGGAAATCTCTCTTTTCTCAAGTGTAACCACACCAAGTCGCCAACTTCAAAACTTTGTGGCTTTTTGTTCTTGTTAGATCGTGCTTTGTAGAGTTCATTGACACGTTCAATCCTAGCTCTAACTTGTGCGTGTAGCTTTATCATGTACTTGATTTTAGTCTCGGCATCCTTATGAATCACTTCCCCTTTTGGAATTTCAATTAAATCAATGGGCATTTTTGGATTGACACCATAAACAACTTCGAACCTTCCAAGAAATGGTTTCAACACCTCGTTCATCAATCTCATAAATGTACTGGGCGCATTGGTTAGACCAAAAGGCATGACCAACCACTCATACAACCCCACTTTAGTCTTGAAAGCCGTCTTCCATTCATCTCCTTCCCTCATGCGTATTTGATGATAGCCACTCATAAGATCAATCTTGGAAAATAGCTTTGAACCATGCAATTCGTCTAACAAATCATCAAGTCTAGGTATAGGAAATCTATACTTGATGGTTATGTTGTTCACACTCCTACTATCAATGCACATACGCCAACTCCCATCTTTTTTTGGAACTAACAATGTAGGCACGGCACATGGGCTCATACTCTCTTTCACGTAGCCTCTTTGCATCAATTCCTCTATTTGACGTTGCATTTCCTTTGTTTCTTCCGGATTACTTCTATATGCTGCCTTGTTAGGTAGTGGAGCTCCCGGAATAAGATCAATTTGATGTTCAATACCACGAATTGGTGGTAATCCCGGTGGTAATTCACTAGGAAAAACATCACAATACTCTTGCAATACTACTTCTAATTCCACGGGCCTCTTTTCTTGTTTACTTTCATTCACTTGCACATCGTTAGCCACCATAATATATACTATATTGTTGTTGTTGATCTCTTTCTCCAACTCCTTTTCCCCAATTAAATATGCACCTTTTGAACTAGGGTTAATTCTATGATCAACAAGTGGTTTCAATGCATATGATTTTTCCCCCTTTCCTTTTCGAATTATATACACATTTGTCCTACCATTAAACTTGACAAATCTATCATATTGCCATGGTCTACCCAATAAGATATGACAAGCATCCATAGGGCATACATCACATAAAACTTTATCATGATATTTGCCAATTGAAAAGGTGATTAGGGCTCGTTTCGTTACCTTCACGTCACTAGCATCATTGAGCCAATGTAGCTTGTAAGGTTTTGGGTGATCGGTTGTAGGCCACTCTAATTTGTTGATCAAAGTTGTAGACACCACATTTGTGCAACTTCCCGAGTCTATTATTACGTCACACAATCGATCTTCCACCTTGCACCTTGTTAAAAAGATTTTCTCTCTTTGATTCTCTTCAACGGGCATAGGTTTAGAGTGAAGAGCTCTCCTTAGAACCAAGCTCTTTCCTTGCGTTTCACCATCAACCTCTTCGGCACTACCCTCCTCTTCTTCAAAATCACGTTCTTTCTCGACCACAACCTCCATGTCACTATTTCCCTCGCACCTAGCTTTCTCTTCTTCCCATTCTTGAGCCGTCATAGTGCGTTTTGAGTAGCAATTGCTTGCTATGTGGCCAACACTCCCACATTTGAAACATTTTCTATCTTCGGTCACCTTCTTGCTAGCTTCGTTTCTGGGTTTGTTATCTTTAGCATACGGATTAGGAGAAGTCCTATCAAAGGTAGGCTTGTCACTAGCCTTTGTGAACGTGCGTGTGAACGGTTTCACACTTGAGGTCTTCTTGGCCTTGAATTGTCTTTCAACCTTAATGGCCGCCTTGCATACTTCCTCAAACGAATAGTATTCGTGCAATTCAATCTTCTCTTGAACATTTTCGTTCAAACCTGCAATAAAACGTGCTATTTTGTGCTCTAGAATTTCTTCTAAATCACACAATAAACATAGTTTCTCAAACTCACACAAATAAGCCTCCACGGATTGATTCCCTTGCTTAAAAGTCTGCATCTTGAGATACACTTCTTGCACGTACTCATGGGGCACAAATTGACGCTTCATATATTTCTGCAATTGTGTCCAAGTAGTGATCTTGGATCGTCCCTCCTTGCGTCTCTTTTTCTTGAGATTATCATACCATAAACTCGCATAACCTGTGAGTTTTAATTCAGCAAGTTTGCACCTCTTTCGTTCATCATACTCCTTGTAATCAAAGAGTGTTTCGGCTCTTCTAACCCACTCAAAATATTTTTCGGGGTCTAGCATACTACCATTGAATTCCGGAAAATCTAACCTTATATTTCGGTCATCATCTTTGGCCTTGTTCTTCCGTCTATGCCTTCTAGGTTCATCACTCGAAGATGAATCTTTATGTCGTGATCTACTTGCTTTTCTCCTGTCATATTCGTCTTCACTTGAACTAGAAATTGCAACTGATGTGTTCTTCCTTGAAGATGAAGTTTTGTCACGTTCGTCAAGCCTAGCCAATACTTCTTGCAATTGTTGTGACAATCGCTCTATTTGACAATCCCTCCGCAAGTTATGCGCTTGATCAAGGTTCAAACCCCTTGGAATCCCTGGGATTTCTTCGTCACTCATTGCTCCTACACAAACCAGGTTTAGTTTATGCAAAATCTTGATTAAAAGATTGAATCTTGATTGATTCTTGAAGCAAATAAGAACCGTTCTCCAGATCGCAACTTTGTGTAACACTCTCAAAAGTTTGAGGTTGCACAGACTTCGTTACGCGTCCAATTGACACGAAATTTTGACACAATGTTGATCTACGTTTTCTGAATCTTGCCACAAAATTTCAGCCAAAAATTCCAAGCCTAACGTCACCAGTTTAAATTCTACCGAAACTGTGCTCTGATACCAAGATGATGTGATTTTTAGTCCGAAAACTAAGCCTCACAAAGATATGAATCTAACCTAATTCTATACAGAAAATTCACCAAGAATTAAGCAAGAAACTTAGATTAATTAATCAAGAATCCACCTAATTAATCAACCTAGGTGATTGTTTTAACTAAAACAAACAAAACAGCAAATTGGAATCCACCAATCAAGAATTTAAGTAATCCAACTTAAACAAAAGCAATAAGAAATATTATTATGAATGTATGATTAAAACTTGTATATTATTCGAAGATTACAACCCTATATTTATAAACTCAATCAATTATCCTAATCCCACTTGAATTAGAATTCTAATCCCCTAACAAAAACCCACGGATTGCATAACTTAATCAAGTTTAGATAACTTTGATTTAGTTATTTAATCCTACTTAAACTCTAACTACTCTTAAGATAAAACTTGCCTATTTTATCCTAACTCAAGCTTGCACTCCAAGCTATTATTGACGCCTACTAGACTAAAACAATTCCTAATGCAATTAGAAATCCTAAGTGCTTAAAACAAGAAAAACCCTTTCAAGTGAAAGGTAAAAACTTGTAAGCAAAAACCTAAGAAAGCTTTTAAAGAAACCTTAAAGAACTATCAAGAAGCTTCAAGAACTCCCAAGAACGCCACCATACAAAGCGTGGCTTTGTCTTGATGCCCCCGATAGTAAGTTTGACCTATTGAAGAAGCTTCCAAGTATAGATTCATGCTTTCTTGACTTTCTTGGAATAATTCTTCAACATGCTCATCGTTCACATTGATGCACGCATCAGAAAGTCAAACACATTCAAACAAAGCTTTTTGAATCAAATGAAAGTTAAATGCTTTCACCAAAGCTAATTGTATCAAATGAAAGTCAAATGCATTCTATGAAGTTAATTGAATCAAATGAAAGTCAAACACATTAAAACAATGCTTTTTGAATCAAATGAAAGTCAAATACATTCAACAAATCTATTTGAATAAAATGAAATTCAAATGCATTATACAAAGCTAATTGAATCAAATGAAAGTTAAACACATTCAAACAAAGCATTTTGAATCAAATTTAAATCAAATGTATTAAAAGAAGCTTTTTGAATCAAATGAAAGTCAAATGCATTCAACAAAGCTAATTGAATCAAATGATAGTCAAATGCATTCAATAGAGCTAAGTGAATGAAATGAAAGTTAAATGCATTTTAAAAAGCTTATTGAATCAAATGAAAGTCAAACACATTCAAACAAAGCTTTTTGAATCAAATGAAAGTCAAATGCGTTCAACAAAGCTAATTGAATCAAATGAAAGTCAAATGCATTCTACAAAGCTAATCGTATCAAATGTAAGTCAAACACATCAAACAAAGCTTTTTAAATCATATAAAGGTCAAATACATTCAATAAAGCTAATTGAATCAAATGAAAGTCAAATGCATTCTACAAAGTTAATTGAATCAAATGAATGTCAAATGCATTCTAAAAAGGTAAATGAATCAAATGAAAGTCAAAAACATTCAAACAAAGCTTTTTGAATCAAATGAAAGTCAAATGCTTTCAACAAAGCTAATTGAATCAAATGAAAGTTAAACAAATTCAAATAAAGCTTTTTCAATCAAATGAAAGTCTAATGCATTCAACAAAGATAATTGAATCAAATGAAAGTCAAATGCATTCTAAAAAGCTAATTGAATCAAATGAAAGTCAAACACATTCAAACAAAGCTTTTTAAATCAAACGAAAGTCAAATGCTTTCAACAAAGCTAATTGAATCAAATGAAAGTCAAACACATTCAAACAAAGCTTTTTGAATCAAATGAAAGTCAAATGCTTTCAACAAAGCTAATTGAATCAAATGAAAGTTAAACAAATTCAAATAAAGCTTTTTCAATCAAATGAAAGTCTAATGCATTCAACAAAGATAATTGAATCAAATGAAAGTCAAATGCATTCTAAAAAGCTAATTGAATCAAATGAAAGTCAAACACATTCAAACAAAGCTTTTTGAATCAAATGAAAGTGAAATGCTTTCAACAAAGCTAATTGAATCAAATGAAAGTCAAATGCATTCTACAAAACTAATTAAATCAAATAAAAGTCAAACACATTCAAACAAAGCTTTTTGAATCAAATGATAGTCAAATGCATTCAATAAAGCTAATTGAATCAAATGAAAGTCAAATGCATTCTATAATGCTAATTGAATCAAATGAAAGTAAAACACATTCAAACAAATCTTTTTGAATCAAATGAAAGTCAAACACATTCAAACAAAGCTAATTGAATCAAATGAAAGTATAATTTATTCTACAAAGGTAATTGTATAAAATAAAAGTCAAACACATTCAAACAAAACTTTTTGAATCAAATTAAAGTTAAATGCATTCAAAGAAGCTATTTGAATAAAATGAAAGTCAAATGCATTCTACAAAGCTAATTGAATCAAATGAAACTCAAACACATTCAAACAAAGCTTTTTGAATATAATTAAAGTCAAACGCATTCAAAGAAGCTATTTGAATCAAATGAAAGTCTAATGATTTCTACATAGCTAATTGAATCAAATGAAAGTCAAACACATTCAAACAAAGCTTTTTACATCATATGAAAGTCAAATATATTCAACAAAGCTAATTGAATCAAATGAAAGTCAAATGCATTCTACAAAGCTATTTCAATCAAATGAAAGTCAAACACATTCAAACAAAGCTTTTTGAATCAAATGAAAGTCAAATGTTTTCAACAAAGCTAATTGAATCAAATGAAAGTCAGCATTCTACAAAGCTAATTGAATCAAACGAAAGTCAAACACATTCAAACAAAGCTTTTTAAATCATTTGAAAGTCAAATACATTCAACAAAGCTAATTGAATCAAATGAAAGTCAAACACATTCAAACAAAGCTATTTGAATTAAATGAAAGTCAAATGCATTCTACCAAGCTAATTCAATCAATGAAAGTCAAACACATTTAAACAAAGCTTAATAAATCATATGAAAGTCAAATACATTCAACAAAGCTAATTAAATCAAATGAAAATCAAATGCATTCTACAAAGCTAATTGAATCAAATGAAAGTCAAATGCTTTTAACAAAGCTAATTGAATCAATTGAAAGTCAAATGCATTCTACAAAGCTTATTGAATCAAACGAAAGTCAAACAAATTCAAACAAAGCTTTTTAAATCATATGAAAGTCAAATGCATTCTACAAAGCTTTTCAATTCAAATGAAAGTCAAACACATGCAAGCAAAGCTTTTTGAATCAAATTAAAGTCAAATGCATTCAAAGAAGCTATTTGAATCAAATGAAAGTCAAATGTATTATACAAAGTTAATTGAATCAAATGAAAGTCAAACACATTCAAACAAAGCTTTTTAAATCATATGAAAGTCAGATACATTCAACAAAGCTAATTGAATCAAATGAAAGTCAAATGCATTCTACATAGCTAATTGAATCAAATGAAAGTCAAACACATTCAAACAAAGCTTTTTGAATCAAATGAAAGTCAAATGCTTTCAACAAAGCTAATTGAATCAAATGAAAGTCAAATGCAATCTACAAAGCTAAATGAATCAAATGAAAGTCAAACACATTCAAACTAAGATTTTTGAATCAAATGAAAGTCAATTGCTTTCAACATAGCTAATTGAATCAAATGAAAGTAAAATGCATTCTACAAAGCTAATTGAATCAAACGAAAGTCAAACACATTCAAACAAAGTTTTTTGAATCCAATGAAAGTCAAATGCGTTCAATAAAGCTAAGTGAATCAAATGAAAGTCAAATGCATTTTAAAAAGCTTATTGAATCAAATGAAAGTCAAACACATTCAAACAAAGCTCTTTGAAATAAATGAGAGTCAAATGCATTCAACAAAGCTAATTGAATCAAATGAAAGTCAAATGCATTCTACAAAGCTAATCCTATCAAATGTTAGTCTAACACATCAAACAAAGCTTTTAAAATCAAATAAAAGTCAAATTAATTCAATAAAGCTCATTGAATCAAATGAAAGTCAAATGCATTCTACAAAGTTAATTGAATCAAATGAAAGTCAAATGCATTCTAAAAAGGTAATTGAATCAAATGAAAGTCAAAAACATTCAAACAAAGCTTTTTGAATCAAGTGAAAGTCAAATGCTTTCAACAAAGCTAATTGAATCAAATGAAAGTTAAACAAATTCAAATAAAGCTTTTTCAATCAAATGAAAGTCTAATGCATTCAACAAAGATAATTGAATCAAATGAAAGTCAAATGCATTCTAAAAAGCTAATTGAATCAAATGAAAGTCAAACACATTCAAACAAAGCTTTTTAAATCAAATGAAAGTGAAATGCTTTCAACAAAGCTAATTGAATTAAATGAAAGTCAAACACATTCAAACAAAGCTTTTTGAATCAAATGATAGTCAAATGCATTCAACAAAGCTAATTGAATCAAATGAAAGTCAAATGCATTCTAAAAAGCTAATTGAATCAAATGAAAGTCAAACTCATTCAAACAAAGCTTTTTGAATCAAATGAAAGTTAAATATGAAAGTTAAATATATTCAACAAAGCTAATTGAATCAAATGAAAGTCAAATGCATTCTACAAAGCTATTTGAATCAAATGAAAGTCAAACACATTCAAACAAAGCTTTTTAAATCAAATGAAAGTCAAATGTTTTCAACAAAGCTAATTGAATCAAATGAAAGTCAGCATTCTACAAAGCTAATTGAATCAAACGAAAGTCAAACACATTCAAACAAAGCTTTTTAAATAATTTGAAAGTCAAATACATTCAACAAAGCTAATTGAATCAAATGAAAGTCAATTGCATTCTACAAAGCTAATTGAATCAAATGAAAGTCAAACACATTCAAACAAAGCTTTTTGAATCAAATTAAAGTCAAATGCATTCAAAGAAGCTATTTGAATCAAATGAAAGTCAAATGCATTCTACAAAGCTAATTCAATCAATGAAAGTCAAACACATTTAAACAAAGCTTTATAAATCATATGAAAGTCAAATATATTCAACAAAGCTATTTGAATAAAATGAAAGTCAAATGCATTCTACAAAGCTAATTGAATCAAATTAAAGTTAAACACATTCAAACAAAGCTTTTTGAATCAAATTTAAGTCAAATGTATTAAAAGAAGCTATTTGAATCAAATGAAAGTCAAATGGATTCTCCATAGCTAATTGAGTTAAATGAAAGTCAAACACATTCAAACAAACCTTTTTAAATCATATGAAAGTAAAATACATTCAACAAAGCTAATTGAATCAAATGAAAGTCGAATGTATTCTACAAAATCAAATGAATCAAATGAAAGTCAAACACATTCAAACTAAGCTTTTTGAATCAAATGAAATTCAAATGCTTTCAACAAAGCTAATTAAATCAAATGAAAGTAAAATGCATTCTACAAAGCTAATTGAATCAAATGAAAGTGAAACACATTCAAACTAAGCTTTTTAAATCCAATGAAAGTCAAATGCATTCAATAGAGCTAAGTGAATGAAATGAAAGTTAAATGCATTTTAAAAAGCTTATTGAATCAAATGAAAGTTAAACACATTCAAACAAAGCTTTTTGAATCAAATGAAAGTCAAATGCATTCAACAAAGCTAATTGAATCAAATGAAAGTCAAATGCATTCTACAAAGCTAATCGTATCAAATATAAGTCAAACACATCAAACAAAGCTTTTTAAATCATATAAAAGTCAAATACATTCAATAAAGCTAATTGAATCAAATGAAAGTCAAATGCATTCTACAAAGTTAATTGAATCAAATGAATGTCAAATGCATTCTAAAAAGGTAAATGAATCAAATGAAAGTCAAAAACATTCAAACAAAGCTTTTTGAATCAAATGAAAGTCAAATGCTTTCAACAAAGCTAATTGAATCAAATGAAAGTTAAACAAATTCAAATAAAGCTTTTTCAATCAAATGAAAGTCTAATGCATTCAACAAAGATAATTGAATCAAATGAAAGTCAAATGCATTCTAAAAAGCTAATTGAATCAAATGAAAGTCAAACACATTCAAACAAAGCTTTTTAAATCAAACGAAAGTCAAATGCTTTCAACAAAGCTAATTAAATCAAATGAAAGTCAAACACATTCAAACAAAGCTTTTTGAATCAAATGAAAGTCAAATGCTTTCAACAAAGCTAATTGTATCAAATGAAAGTCAAATGCATTCTATAAAGTTAATTAAATCAAGTGAAAGTCAAACACATTCAAACAAAGCTTTTTGAATCAAATGAAAGTCAAATACATTCAACAAAGCTAATCGAATCAAATGAAAGTCTAACACATTCAAACAAAGCTTTTTGAATTATAGGAAAGTCAAATACATTCAACAAAGCTAATCAAATCAAATGAAAGTCAAATGCATTCTACAAAGCTAATTGAATCAAATGGAAGTCAAACACAGTCAAACAAAGCTAATTGAATCAAATGGAAGTTAAAACACATATAAACAATGTTTTTTGAATCGAATAAAGTTCAAATGAATTTAACAAAGCTAATTGTATCAAATGAAAGCCAAATGCATTCAACAAAGCTAATTGAATCAAATGAAAGTCAAACAAATTCAAATAAAGCTTTTTCAATCAAATGAAAGTCAAATGCATTCAACAAAGCTAATTGAATCAAATAAAAGTCAAATGAATTCTACAAAACTAATTGAATCAAATGAAAGTCAAACACATTCAAACAAAGCTTTTTGAATCAAATGAAAGTTAAATGCTTTCACCAAAGCTAATTGTATCAAATGAAAGTCAAATGCATTCTATGAAGTTAATTGAATCAAATGAAAGTCAAACACATTAAAACAATGCTTTTTGAATCAAATGAAAGTCAAATAAATTCAACAAAGCTAATTTGATCATATGAAAGTCAAACACATTCAAACAAAGCTTTTTGAATCAAATTATAGTCAAATGCATTCAAAGAAGCTATTTGAATCAAATAGAAGTCAAATGCATTCTACAAAGCTAATTGAATCAAATGAAAGTCAAACACATTCAAACAAAGCTTTTTGAATCAAATTAAAGTCAAATGCATTCAAAGAAGATATATGAATTAAATGAAAGTCAAATGCATTCTACAAAGCTAATTCAATCAATGAAAGTCGAACACATTTAAACAAATCTTTTTAAATCATATGAAAGTCAAATACATTCAACAAAGCTATTTGAATAAAATGAAATTCAAATGCATTATACAAAGCTAATTGAATCAAATAATAGTTAAACACATTCAAACAAAGCATTTTGAATCAAATTTAAATCAAATGTATTAAAAGAAGCTTTTTGAATCAAATGAAAGTCAAATGCATTCAACAAAGCTAATTGAATCAAATGATAGACAAATGCATTCAATAGAGCTAAGTGAAAGAAATGAAAGTTAAATGCATTTTAAAAAGCTTATTGAATCAAATGAAAGTCAAACACATTCAAACAAAGCTTTTTGAATCAAATGAAAGTCAAATGCGTTCAACAAAGCTAATTGAATCAAATGAAAGTCAAATGCATTCTACAAAGCTAATCGTATCAAATGTAAGTCAAACACATCAAACAAAGCTTTTTAAATCATATAAAGGTCAAATACATTCAATAAAGCTAATTGAATCAAATGAAAGTCAAATGCATTCTACAAAGTTAATTGAATCAAATGAATGTCAAATGCATTCTAAAAAGGTAAATAAATCAAATGAAAGTCAAAAACATTCAAACAAAGCTTTTTGAATCAAATGAAAGTCAAATGCTTTTAACAAAGGTAATTGAATTAAATGAAAGTTAAACAAATTCAAATAAAGCTTTTTCAATCAAATGAAAGTCTAATGCATTCAACAAAGATAATTGAATCAAATGAAAGTCAAATGCATTCTAAAAAGCTAATTGAATCAAATGAAAGTCAAACACATTCAAACAAAGCTTTTTAAATCAAACGAAAGTCAAATGCTTTCAACAAAGCTAATTGAATCAAATGAAAGTCAAACACATTCAAACAAAGCTTTTTGAATCAAATGAAAGTCAAATGCTTTCAACAAAGCTAATTGTATCAAATGAAAGTCAAATTAAAGTTAAACACATTCAAACAAAGCTTTTTGAATCAAATTTAAGTCAAATATATTAAAAGAAGCTAATTGAATCAAATGAAAGTCAAATGCATTCTACAAAGCTAATTGAATCAAATAAAAGTCAAACACATTCAAACAAAGCTTTTTGAATCAAATGATAGTCAAATGCATTCAACAAAGCTATTTGAATCAAATAAAAGTCAAATGCATTCTACAAAGCTAATCGTATCAAATGTAAGTCAAACACATCAAACAAAGCTTTTTAAATCATATAAAAGTCAAATACATTCAATAAAGCTAATTGAATCAAATGAAAGTCAAATGAATTTTACAAAGTTAATTGAATCAAATGAATGTCAAATGCATTCTAAAAAGGTAATTGAATCATATGAAAGTCAAAAACATTCAAACAAAGCTTTTTGAATCAAATGAAAGTCAAATGCTTTCAACAAAGCTAATTGAATCAAATGAAAGTTAAACAAATTCAAATAAAGCTTTTTCAATCAAATGAAAGTGTAATGCATTCAACAAAGATAATTGAATCAAATGAAAGTCAAATGCATTCTAAAAAGCTAATTGAATCAAATGAAAGTCAAACACATTCAAACAAAGCTTTTTAAATCAAACGAAAGTCAAATGCTTTCAACAAAGCTAATTGAATCAAATGAAAGTCCAATGCTTTCAACAAAGCTAATTGAATCAAATGAAAGTCAAACACATTCACACAAAGTTTTTAGAATCAAATGAATGACAAATGCTTTCAACAAAGCTAAATGAACCAAATGAAAGTTAAATGCATTCTACAAAGCTAATCGAATCAAACAAAAGTCAAACACATTTAAACAAAGCTTTTTGAATTAAATGAAAGTCAAATGCTTTCAACAAAGCTAATCAAATCAAATGAAAGTCAAACACATTCAAACAAAGCTTTTTGAATCAAATGAAAGTCAAATGCTTTCAACAATGCTAATTGTATCAAATGAAAGTCAAACGCATTCTATAAAGTTAATTAAATCAAGTGAAAGTCAAACACATTCAAACAAAGCTTTTTGAATCAAATGAAAGTCAAATACATTCAACAAAGCTAATCGAATCAAATGAAAGTCTAACACATTCAAACAAAGCTTTTTGAATTATAGGAAAGTCAAATACATTCAACAAAGCTAATCGAATCAAATGAAAGTCAAATGCATTCTACAAAGCTAATTGAATCAAATGGAAGTCAAACACAGTCAAACAAAGCTAATTGAATCAAATGGAAGTTAAACAGATATAAACAATGTTTTTTTAATCGAATAAAGTTCAAATGAATTCAACAAAGCTAATTGTATCAAATGAAAGCCAAATGCATTCAACAAAGCTAATTGAATCAAATGAAAGTCAAACAAATTCAAATAAAGCTTTTTCAATCAAATGAAAGTCAAATGCATTCAACAAAGCTAATTGAATACAATAAAAGTCAAATGAATTCTACAAAACTAATTGAATCAAATGAAAGTCAAACACATTCAAACAAAGCTTTTTGAATCAAATGAAAGTTAAATGCTTTCACCAAAGCTAATTGTATCAAATGAAAGTCAAATGCATTCTATGAAGTTAATTGAATCAAATGAAAGTCAAACACATTAAGACAATGCTTTTTGAATCAAATGAAAGTCAAATACATTCAACAAAGCTAATTTAATCATATGAAAGTCAAACACATTCAAACAAAGCTTTTTGAATCAAATTAAAGTCAAATGCATTCAAAGAAGCTATTTGAATCAAATAGAAGTCAAATGCATTCTACAAAGCTAATTGAATAAAATGAAAGTCAAACACATTCAAACAAAGCTTTTTGAATCAAATTAAAGTCAAATGCATTCAAAGAAGATATTTGAATTAAATGAAAGTCAAATGCATTCAAAGAAGATATATGAATTAAATGAAAGTCAAATGCATTCTACAAAGCTAATTCAATCAATGAAAGTCGAACAAATTTAAACAAATCTTTTTAAATCATATGAAAGTCAAATACATTCAACAAAGCTATTTGAATAAAATGAAATTCAAATGCATTATACAAAGCTAATTGAATCAAATAATAGTTAAACACATTCAAACAAAGCATTTTGAATCAAATTTAAATCAAATGTATTAAAAGAAGCTTTTTGAATCAAATGAAAGTCAAATGCATTCAACAAAGCTAATTGAATCAAATGATAGACAAATGCATTCAATAGAGCTAAGTGAATGAAATGAAAGTTAAATGCATTTTAAAAAGCTTATTGAATCAAATGAAAGTCAAACACATTCAAACAAAGCTTTTTGAATCAAATGAAAGTCAAATGCGTTCAACAAAGCTAATTGAATCAAATGAAAGTCAAATGCATTCTACAAAGCTAATCGTATCAAATGTAAGTCAAACACATCAAACAAAGCTTTTTAAATCATATAAAGGTCAAATACATTCAATAAAGCTAATTGAATCAAATGAAAGTCAAATGCATTCTACAAAGTTAATTGAATCAAATGAATGTCAAATGCATTCTAAAAAGGTAAATAAATCAAATGAAAGTCAAAAACATTCAAACAAAGCTTTTTGAATCAAATGAAAGTCAAATGCTTTCAACAAAGGTAATTGAATCAAATGAAAGTTAAACAAATTCAAATAAAGCTTTTTCAATCAAATGAAAGTCTAATGCATTCAACAAAGATAATTGAATCAAATGAAAGTCAAATGCATTCTAAAAAGCTAATTGAATCAAATGAAAGTCAAACACATTCAAACAAAGCTTTTTAAATCAAACGAAAGTCAAATGCTTTCAACAAAGCTAATTGAATCAAATGAAAGTCAAACACATTCAAACAAAGCTTTTTGAATCAAATGAAAGTCAAATGCTTTCAACAAAGCTAATTGTATCAAATGAAAGTCAAATTAAAGTTAAACACATTCAAACAAAGCTTTTTGAATCAAATTTAAGTCAAATATATTAAAAGAAGCTAATTGAATCAAATGAAAGTCAAATGCATTCTACAAAGCTAATTGAATCAAATAAAAGTCAAACACATTCAAACAAAGCTTTTTGAATCAAATGATAGTCAAATGCATTCAACAAAGCTATTTGAATCAAATAAAAGTCAAATGCATTCTACAAAGCTAATCGTATCAAATGTAAGTCAAACACATCAAACAAAGCTTTTTAAATCATATAAAAGTCAAATACATTCAATAAAGCTAATTGAATCAAATGAAAGTCAAATGAATTTTACAAAGTTAATTGAATCAAATGAATGTCAAATGCATTCTAAAAAGGTAATTGAATCATATGAAAGTCAAAAACATTCAAACAAAGCTTTTTGAATCAAATGAAAGTCAAATGCTTTCAACAAAGCTAATTGAATCAAATGAAAGTTAAACAAATTCAAATAAAGCTTTTTCAATCAAATGAAAGTGTAATGCATTCAACAAAGATAATTGAATCAAATGAAAGTCAAATGCATTCTAAAAAGCTAATTGAATCAAATGAAAGTCAAACACATTCAAACAAAGCTTTTTAAATCAAACGAAAGTCAAATGCTTTCAACAAAGCTAATTGAATCAAATGAAAGTCCAATGCTTTCAACAAAGCTAATTGAATCAAATGAAAGTCAAACACATTCACACAAAGTTTTTTGAATCAAATGAATGTCAAATGCTTTCAACAAAGCTAAATGAACCAAATGAAAGTTAAATGCATTCTACAAAGCTAATCGAATCAAACAAAAGTCAAACACATTTAAACAAAGCTTTTTGACTTAAATGAAAGTCAAATGCTTTCAACAAAGCTAATCAAATCAAATGAAAGTCAAACACATTCAAACAAAGCTTTTTGAATCAAATGAAAGTCAAATGCTTTCAACAATGCTAATTGTATCAAATGAAAGTCAAACGCATTCTATAAAGTTAATTAAATCAAGTGAAAGTCAAACACATTCAAACAAAGCTTTTTGAATCAAATGAAAGTCAAATACATTCAACAAAGCTAATCGAATCAAATGAAAGTCTAACACATTCAAACAAAGCTTTTTGAATTATAGGAAAGTCAAATACATTCAACAAAGCTAATCGAATCAAATGAAAGTCAAATGCATTCTACAAAGCTAATTGAATCAAATGGAAGTCAAACACAGTCAAACAAAGCTAATTGAATCAAATGGAAGTTAAACAGATATAAACAATGTTTTTTGAATCGAATAAAGTTCAAATGAATTCAACAAAGCTAATTGTATCAAATGAAAGCCAAATGCATTCAACAAAGCTAATTGAATCAAATGAAAGTCAAACAAATTCAAATAAAGCTTTTTCAATCAAATGAAAGTCAAATGCATTCAACAAAGCTAATTGAATCAAATAAAAGTCAAATGAATTCTACAAAACTAATTGAATCAAATGAAAGTCAAACACATTCAAACAAAGCTTTTTGAATCAAATGAAAGTTAAATGCTTTCACCAAAGCTAATTGTATCAAATGAAAGTCAAATGCATTCTATGAAGTTAATTGAATCAAATGAAAGTCAAACACATTAAAACAATGCTTTTTGAATCAAATGAAAGTCAAATACATTCAACAAAGCTAATTTAATCATATGAAAGTCAAACACATTCAAACAAAGCTTTTTGAATCAAATTAAAGTCAAATGCATTCAAAGAAGCTATTTGAATCAAATAGAAGTCAAATGCATTCTACAAAGCTAATTGAATAAAATGAAAGTCAAACACATTCAAACAAAGCTTTTTGAATCAAATTAAAGTCAAATGCATTCAAAGAAGATATTTGAATTAAATGAAAGTCAAATGCATTCTACAAAGCTAATTCAATCAATGAAAGTAAAACACATTTAAACAAAGCTTTTTAAATCATATGAAAGTCAAATACATTCAACAAAGCTATTTGAATAAAATGAAATTCAAATGCATTCTACAAAGCTAATTGAATCAAATGAAAGTTAAACACATTCAAACAAAGCATTTTGAATCAAATTTAAATCAAATGTATTAAAAGAAGCTATTTGAATCAAATGAAAGTCAAATGCATTCAACAAAGCTAATTAAATCAAATGATAGTCAAATGCATTCAACAAAGCTATTTAAATCAAATGATAGTCAAATGCATTCAACAAAGCTAATTGAATCAAATAAAAGTCAAATGCATTCTAAAAAGCTAATTGAATCAAATCAAAGTCAAACACATTCAAACAAAGCTTTTTGAATCAAATGAAAGTGAAATGCTTTCAACAAAGCTAATTGAATCAAATGAAAGTCAAATGCATTCTACAAAGCTAATTGAATCAAATAAAAGTCAAACACATTCAAAAAAAGCTTTTTGAATCAAATGATTGTCAAATGCATTCAACAAAGCTATTTGAATCAAATAAAAGTCAAATGCATTCTACAAAGCTAATTGAATCAAATGAAAGTCAAACACATTCAAACACAGCTTTTTGAATCAAATGAAAGTGAAATGCTTTCAACAAAGCTAATTGAATCAAATGAAAGTCAAATGCATTCTACAAAGCTAATTGAATCAAATAAAAGTTAAACACATTCAAACAAAGCTTTTTGATTCAAATGATAGTCAAATGCATTCAACAAAGCTAATTGAATCAAATGAAAGTCAAATGCATTCTAAAAAGCTGATTGATTCAAATGAAAGTGACCAAAGTGGTCAAGGTTCGAATATTCCAATCCAAGAGTTGAACGTTAGGGAATTGATTTTTTCCAAGTCTTTCTTCGATCCTACTCCTATGGATTTTTGGGTGCACGGTCCATATAATTACTCAACTGGCTGCACCATATTGAGCGTGACTAATTACCTTGATAATGGGGGAATATAGACGGATTTAAGGAGAGTTTCAAGCTGGTTTAACTTTGTAATAAAGGAGCTTGAATGAAGGCTTAATTGGGAGGTTACAAAGGCGCATTTAAAGGCTGCTTTGGAGGACGAATTTGGACAGCATGTTGGAGTCAATTTGCTGAACGTTTTCTTCCCTTGTTATAAGCTTTCTTAATTAGAGTAATAATTAGTTGTAATGGGGTTTAAGTTGGACGGTTATGAGCCACTTAATCTACCCTTATTTTCAGTTTTGTTATTTCTGATTTGTTGCTTGTTTTAGCTAAGTGTAGTGGTAATTAAATGATGTACTAAAGCTATAAATAGCATGCTAATGATCAATGAAACATATTCCACAAATTTGCAAGAAACACACGAGTGTATGATCTAAATTTTACTTGTGCTAGTCAGGTTTGATTTTCCAAACTTGAGAGTTATCTCAATTTGAAGATTTTGTGTTTTAGTGAGAGTTCCTAAGACTTAAACTTGTAGTTGTCGAATAGGTGAGAGTTCCCTAATCACTACTACGCCCAAACAAGTGAGTGAGTGTTCCTCATTGTTATATCCTCAAGGTTAAGGGTGAGAGTTCCCCTAATCCTTCTTAGTTACTCCACATTGATACTTCTAATTCAACTAAACACAACACTCATTCCAGACCGTTTGTAAACAAGTTTCTCACCTTGCTTACACATCATTTGGCGCGTCAGGTAGGGGGAGAGTTTTCTTAAATTCTTCCAACGGGGTCGAATACCTACATACCATGGGAGAAAATCAAGACTTGAGGACAACTTTGGAAGCTCTTAATCGATCCATTGCTAGTCAAGAGAGGTTGGCCGAAACCAACGCCAATCTACAAGGGAACCTTGCTGCCTTGATGGAAAGGCTCATGAACGAGCATGATAGGAGAGATCAAGGCGAAGACCCTCCACCTAGGAGGGAGGATAGGAGTCTCAAAGTGGACGTCCCTGCCTTTGATGGGATACTTGATCCAGAAAAGTACTTGGAATGGGAGAAATCCTTGGAGAGGTATTTCGATTACAAGGACATTCAAGAGGAGTTCCAAAAATACAAGATAGCCAAGGTGAAGTTGAAAGGCTATGGGGATAACTGGCTATAAGGAGAGCAAAGGGGACGTACTCTTAGGGGTAAGGCGTCTATTTCTACTTGGAGCAAGTTGAAGAAAAGGATGAGGGATCGCTTTATTCCTCACAATTTCAAGCAAAGCCAATATGTGAAGTGGAGCACTTTGCAACAAAATGGAGAATCGGCTGAGGACTACATCAAAGAGTTTGACAGACTTTCTATCGTGTGTGAAATCACGGAGAATGAAGAACTCAAGATGGGACGTTTCGTGGCTGGGTTGGATCAAGAGTTGCAAGAAAAACTTGAAGGTTACACCAATTTAACCTTTGCTGAAGCTTGCAAATTTGTGATCAAGTTTGATTCAAAAAGGAAGAAGAAAAAGCCGATTGTCACCCCTCAAGTGGCACGAAGACCAACCTTCCCTGTCAAGGATGGTTCTTCTTTTGTCAAAGCCAATGATCCACCTAAGAAGGACAAGAAAGATTTCAAAATGAGTGACATTGTTTTTTACAAGTGCGGAGGAAGGGGCCATTTTAAGAAGGATTGTCCAAATTCCAGAGCTTTGACCATACAAGAGGTAAAGCTTATTGCTAATCAAACTATCAATTGGGAGGATTTCGAGGTTGAAGAAGTGGAGGACGTGAATTCTAATGAAGGGGACAAGGAGGAAGAACAATGCTTCCCCAAAGAAGAGCCCAAAACAAATCTGGTTGTGAGAAGGGCGTTGCAAGCTCGCGTTGACGAACCCTTAGCACCGCAAAGGCAACACATTTTCATCACCAAGTGCAAGATTAAAGGCGAGGTATGTGATTTAATTGTTGATGGTGGTAGTGAGGCAAACACAGTTTCCAAAACCTTGATAGCTAGACTTGGTCTTACAACGAAAAATCACCCACATCCTTATAAGTTGAGTTGGTTGGACTCTAATTCTAGCACGGGAGTTAGGAAACAATGCATGGTTAGTTTTTCTATTGGGTCTTATCATGATACTCAACTGTGTGATGTTGTGTCTATGGATGCTTGTCACATTTTGCTTGGTAGACCTTGGCAAACTGATCGAAAATCTCAACATGATGGGTACCATAACACTTACACTATAACTCACCAAGGAAAACAAAAAAAATTGCACCCTTTACCACCCCCACGGTTTTCACAAAATCCTAAACAATCAAAGGAGGTGTCATTGCTTACCCTTAAGGAATTTGAGAGGGAAATTGATGGTGAGGAGGAATTATACTTGTTGTACTCTAAAGAGATCCACGAAAATTTTGTGAGGCAAAATCCCAAATTAGCTCAGTTGATTAAGGATTTTGAGGATGTTTTTCCCGATGAGTTACCGAAAGAGTTACCACCTTTGAGGGGAATTGAACATCAAATTGACCTCATTCCGGGTGCTCCTTTGCCTAACAAACCTGCCTATAGGTGTAATCCCTTGGAAACTAAGGAATTGCAACGACAAATTGAGGAGTTGATGAGTATGGGGTATGTACGTGAGTCTATGAGTCCGTGTGCTGTTCCTGCTCTTTTGGTCCCTAAAAAGGATGGTACATGGCGCATGTGTATTGATAGTAGGGCTGTTAACAATATTACTGTCAAGTATAGGTTTCCAATTCCAAGACTAGATGACATGCTTGATGAACTGAGTGGCTCGAAGTGGTTTTCAAAAGTGGATTTGAGGAGTGGTTATCATCAAATTCGGATGAGGAAAGGAGATGAATGGAAGACCGCTTTCAAAACCAAGCACGGCTTGTATGAGTGGCTCGTGATGCCATTTGGACTCACCAACGCACCTAGCACTTTCATGAGGTTGATGAACGAGGTGTTGCGGCCTTTCCTTGGCAAATTCGTGGTGGTGTACCTTGATGATATCCTTATTTATAGCAAAGATGGGGATGAACATTTGATACATTTATTTAAAGTTTTTACGGTTTTGAGAGAACAAAAATTGTATGGAAAACTTGAAAAATGTAATTTTATGCTATATGAGGTCACTTTTCTTGGTTACATTGTTTCAGGAGAAGGTGTGAAAGTTGATCCTAGCAAGATTGAGGCTATTCAATCATGGCCTAGTCCAAAGACACTCACGGAGGTCCGTTCTTTCCATGGATTAGCTTCCTTTTATAGGAGGTTCATTTGTAATTTCAGAACTCTCATGACCCCTATCACCGAGTGCACAAAGAAGGGCTCATTTGAGTGGACTCCTCAAGCTCAAAAGGCATTTGAAGTGATCAAAGAAAAAATGTGAAATACACCCATCCTAGCACTTCCAGATTTTTCAAAGCCATTTGAAGTTGAGTGTGATGCAAGCGGAAAGGGGATTGGTGCCGTGTTGATTCAAGAAGGGCGTCCTATTGCCTACTTTAGTGAGAAATTGAGCCAAGGCAAGCTGAATTATTCCACCTATGATAAGGAGTTCTATGCCATGGTGCGAGCTTTGAATCATTGGTCGCATTACTTGAGACCACAACCATTCATACTTCATTCTGACCATGAATCTTTGAGGTTCATCCATGGCCAAAAGAAGTTGAATTCGAGACATGCAAAGTGGGTGGAATTCTTGCAAACATTTAACTTTTCATCAAAGTACAAGAGTGGAAAGGAAAATGTTGTTGCGGATGCCTTATCTCGAAGGCATACTTTACTTGGAGTCGTTGAGGCGAAAGTCCTTGGGTTCGAATTAATCAAAGAATACTACAAGGAAGATGATGACTTCAAGGTCATTTTGGAGAAATGCGTGAATGGTAGTTATGAATTATTTTCCTTACAAAATGATTTTCTTTTTAAGGGAAATAGGTTATGCATTCCCAAATGTCCAATTCGAAGCTTGTTGATTCATGAAGTGCATGGGGAGGTTTAGCAGGCCATTTCGGATTTCAAAAGACTATGGAGCTTCTTCAAGCTCACTTTTATTGGCCTAATATGCTATCCACTGTTCACCGTGTTGTAGCACGTTGTTCTACTTGTCAAAGGGCAAAGATGGTGTTTCAAAAAGGTCTTTACAAGCCATTTCCAATTCCGGAGAGACCTTGGGAAGACATAAGCATGGATTTCATTGTGGCTTTACCTAGAACTCAAAGAGGTAAGGACTCAATCATGGTGGTAGTTGATCGTTTTTTCAAAAATGGCTCACTTTGTCCCTTGTCATAAAACCGAAGATGCTGCGAAGGTGGCGAAATTATATTTTGATGGGGTTGTTCGTTTCCATGGAATCCCACGCACCATTGTTTCAGATCGAGATACAAAGTTCCAAAGTCATTTTTGGAAGTCCTTGTGGCGTCTTATGGGAACCAAGTTGCTGTTTTCTACCTCACATCACCCCCAAACCGATGGCCAAACCGAGGTGGTGAATAGAGTACTAGGTTCTTTGCTTAGGACCTTGGTTAGTAAAAGCACCAAAGATTGGGATGTCAAACTCGCTCATGCCGAGTTTGCTTACAATAGAACTCCTAGCACTACTACGAAGTATTCTCCTTTTGAAGTAGTCTATGGTTCTAATCCTTATGTTCCAATTGATCTCATAGCATTGCCTCGAGACAAGTTCGTGCATGGAGGTGCCAAGGAACAAGCCGAGTTCATGGTGAAAATCCACAAGGAAGTAAGGAAGAACATCGAGAAGGCTAATGAAATCTATAAGAAGCAAGCCAACAAGAGAGTCAAAAACGTGAGAAGTTTTGAAGTTGGTGACTTAGTGTGGATCTACATGAGGAAGGAAAGGTTTCCTAATCAAAGGAAGAACAAGCTCATGCCACGAGCCGAGGGTCCTTTTGAGATAGTGGAAAAGATCAATGACAATGCCTACAAGGTAGATTTGGGAGGAAAGTATGGCGTCTCAAGCACATTCAATGTGGGGGATCTAGCACCGTACTATAATGATGAAGAATTGAGGGCAATTCCCTTTGAAGAAGGGGAGGATGACCAAAGTGGTCAAGGTTCGAATATTCCAATCCAAGAGTTGAACGTTAGGGAATTAATTTTGTCCAAGTCTTTCTTCGATCCTACTCCTATGGATTTTGGGGTGCACGGTCCATATAATTACTCAACTGGCTGCACCAAATTGAGCGTGACTAATTACCTTGATAATGGGGAATATAGATGGATTTAAGGAGAGTTTCAAGCTGGTTTAACTTCATAATAAAGGAGCTTGAATGAAGGCTTAATTGGGAGGTTACAAATGCGCATTTAAAGGCTGCTTTGGAGGACGAATTTGGACAGCATGTTGGAGTCAATTTGCTGAACGTTTTCTTCCCTTGTTATAAGCTTACTTAATTAGAGTAATAATTAGTTGTAATGGGGTTTAAGTTGGACGGTTATGAGCCACTTAATCTACCCTTATTTTCAGTTTTGTTATTTCTGATTTGTTGCTTGTTTTAGCTAAGTGTAGTGGCAATTAAATGATGTACTAAAGCTATAAATAGCATGCTAATGATCAATGAAACATATTCCAGAAATTTGCAAGAAACACACGAGTGTATGATCTAAATTTGACTTGTGCTAGTCAGGTTTGATTTTCCAAACTTGAGAGTTATCTCAATTTGAAGAGTTTTTGTTTTAGTGAGAGTTCCTAAGACTTAAACTTGTAGTTGTCGAATAGGTGAGAGTTCCCTAATCACTACTACGCCCAAACAAGTGAGTGAGTGTTCCTCATTGTTATATCCTCAAGGTTAAGGGTGAGAGTTCCCCTAATCCTTCTTAGTTACTCCACATTGCTACTTCTATTTCAACTAAACACAACACGCATTCCAGACCGTTTGTAAACAAGTTTCTCACCTTGCTTACACATCAGAAAGTCAAACTCATTCAAACAGAACTTTTTAAATTATATGAAAGTCAAATACATTCAACAAAGCTAATTGATTCAAATGAAACTCAAAACACATTCAAACAAAGCTTTTTGAATCAAATTAAAGTCAAACGCATTCAAAGAAGCTATTTGAATCAAAAGAAAGTCAAATAATTTCTACATAGCTAATTGAATCAAATGAAAGTCAAACACATTTAAACAAAGCTTTTTAAATCATTTGAAAGTCAAATACATTCAACAAAGCTAATTGAATCAAATGAAAGTCAAATGCATTCTACAAAGCTAATTGAATCAAATGAAAGTTAAACACACTCAAACAAAGCTTTATGAATCAAATTTAAATCAAATGTATTGAAAGAAGCTATTTGAATCAAATGAAAGTCAAATGGATTCTCCATAGCTAATTGAATCAAATACAAGTCAAACACATTCAAATAAAGCTTTTTAAATCATATGAAAGTCAAATACATTCAATAAAGCTAATTGAATCAAATGAAAGTCAAATGCATTCTACAAAGTTAATTGAATCAAATGAATGTCAAATGCATTCTAAAAAGGTAATTGAATCAATTGAAAGTCAAAAACATTCAAACAAAGATTTTTGAATCAAATGAAAGTCAAATGCTTTCAACAAAGCTAATTGAATCAAATGAAAGTTAAACAAATTCAAATAAAGCTTTTTCAATCAAATGAAAGTCTAATGCATTCAACAAAGATAATTGAATCAAATGAAAGTCAAATGCATTCTAAAAAGCTAATTGAATCAAATGAAAGTCATACAAATTCAAACAAAGCTTTTTAAATCAAACGAAAGTCAAATGCTTTCAACAAAGCTAATTGAATCAAATGAAAGTCCAATGCTTTCAACAAAGCTAATTGAATCAAATGAAAGTCAAACGCATTCACACAAAGTTTTTTGAATCAAATGAATGTCAAATGCTTTCAACAAAGCTAAATGAATCAAATGAAAGTCAAATGCATTCTACAAAGCTAATTGAATCAAACAAAAGTCAAACACATTTAAACAAAGCTTTTTAAATTAAATGAAAGTCAAATGCTTTCAACAAAGCTAATTGAATCAAATGAAAGTCAAACACATTCAAACAAAGTTTTTTGAATCAAATGAAAGTTAAATGCTTTCAACAAAGCTAATTGTATAAAATGAAAGTCAAATGCATTCTATAAAGTTAATTAAATCAAGTGAAAGTCAAACACATTCAAACAAAGCTTTTTGAATCAAATGAAAGTCAAATACATTCAACAAAGCTAATCGAATCAAATGAAAGTCTAACACATTCAAACAAAGCTTTTTGAATTATAGGAAAGTCAAATACATTCAACAAAGCTAATCGAATCAAATGAAAGTCAAATGCATTCTACAAAGCTAATTGAATCAAATGGAAGTCAAACACAGTCAAAAAAGCTAATTGAATCAAATGGAAGTTAAACACATATAAACAATGTTTTTGGAATTGAATAAAGTTCAATTGAATTCAACAAAGCTAATTGTATCAAATGAAAGCCAAATGCATTCAACAAAGCTAATTGAATCAAATGAAAGTCAAACAAATTCAAATAAAGCTTTTTCAATCAAATGAAAGTCAAATGCATTCAACAAAGCTAATTGAATCAAATAAAAGTCAAATGAATTCTACAAAACTAATTGAATCAAATGAAAGTCAAACACATTCAAACAAAGCTTTTTGAATCAAATGAAAGTTAAATGCTTTCACCAAAGCTAATTGTATCAAATGAAAGTCAAATGCATTCTATGAAGTTAATTGAATCAAATGAAAGTCAAACACATTAAAACAATGCTTTTTGAATCAAATGAAAGTCAAATACATTCACCAAAGCTAATTTAATCATATGAAAGTCAAACACATTCAAACAAAGCTTTTTGAATCAAATTAAAGTCAAATGCATTCAAAGAAGCTATTTGAATCAAATAAAAGTCAAATGCATTCTACAAAGCTAATTGAATCAAATGAAAGTCAAACACATTCAAACAAAGCTTTTTGAATCAAATTAAAGTCAAATGCATTCAAAGAAGATATTTAAATTAAATGAAAGTCAAATGCATTCTACAAAGCTAATTCAATCAATGAAAGTCAAACACATTTAAACAAAGCTTTTTAAATCATATGAAAGTCAAATACATTCAACAAAGCTATTTGAATAAAATGAAATTCAAATGCATTCTACAAAGCTAATTGAATCAAATGAAAGTTAAACACATTCAAACAAAGCATTTTGAATCAAATTTAAATCAAATGTATTAAAAGAAGCTATTTGAATCAAATGAAAGTCAAATGCATTCAACAAAGCTAATTGAATCAAATGATAGTCAAATGCATTCAACAAAGCTATTTGAATCAAACGATAGTCAAATGCATTCAATAAAGCTAATTGAATCAAATAAAAGTTAAATGCATTCTAAAAAGCTAATTGAATCAAATCAAAGTCAAACACATTCAAACAAAGCTTTTTGAATCAAATGAAAGTGAAATGCTTTCAACAAAGCTAATTGAATCAAATGAAAGTCAAATGCATTCTACAAAGCTAATTGAATTAAAAAAAAGTCAAACACATTCAAACAAAGCTTTTTGAATCAAATGATAGTCAAATGCATTCAACAAAGCTATTTGAATCAAATAAAAGTCAAATGCATTCTACAAAGCTAATTGAATCAAATGAAAGTCAAACACATTCAAACAAAGCTTTTTGAATCAAATTAAAGTGAAATGCTTTCAACAAAGCTATTTGAATTAAATGAAAGTCAAATGCATTCTACAAAGCTAATTCAATCAATGGAAGTCAAACACATTTAAACAAAACTTTTTAAATCATATGAAAGTCAAATACATTCAACAAAGCTATTTGAATAAAATGAAATTCAAATGCATTCTACAAAGCTAATTGAATCAAATAAAAGTTAAACACATTCAAACAAAGCTTTTTGAATCAAATTAAAGTCAAATGCATTCAAAGAAGCTATTTGAATCAAATAAAAGGCAGTGCATTCTACAAAGCTAATTGAATCAAATGAAAGTCAAACACATTCAAACTAAGCTTTTTGAATCAAATTAAAGTCAAATGCATTCAAAGAAGATATTTGAATTAAATGAAAGTCAAATGAATTCTGCAAAGCTAATTCAATCAATGAAAGTCAAACACATTTAAACAAAGCTTTTTAAATCATATGAAAGTCAAATACATTCAACAAAGCTATTTGAATAAAATGAAATTCAAATGCATTCTACAAAGCTAATTGAATCAAATGAAAGTTAAATACATTCAAACAAAGCATTTTGAATCAAATTTAAATCAAATGTATTAAAAGAAGCTATTTGAATCAAATGAAAGTCAAATGCATTCAACAAAGCTAATTGAATCAAATGATAGTCAAATGCATTCAACAAAGCTACTTGAATCAAATGATAGTCAAATGCATTCAACAAAGCTAATTGAATCAAATAAAAGTCAAATGCATTCTAAAAAGCTAATTGAATCAAATCAAAGTCAAACACATTCAAACAAAGCTTTTTGAATCAAATGAAAGTGAAATGCTTTCAACAAAGCTAATTGAATCAAATGAAAGTCAAATGCATTCTACAAAGCTAATTGAATCAAATAAAAGTCAAACACATTCAAACAAAGCTTTTTGAATCAAATGATAGTCAAATGCATTCAACAAAGCTAATTGAATCAAATAAAAGTCAAATGCATTCTACAAAGCTAATTGAATCAAATGAAAGTCAAACACATTCAAACAAAGCTTTTTGAATCAAATTAAAGTGAAATGCTTTCAACAAAGCTATTTGAATTAAATGAAAGTCAAATGCATTCTACAAAGCTAATTCAATCAATGAAAGTCAAACACATTTAAACAAAGCTTTTTTAAATCATATGAAAGTCAAATACATTCAACAAAGCTATTTGAATAAAATGAAATTCAAATGCATTCTACAAAGCTAATTGAATCAAATAAAAGTTAAACACATTCAAACAAAGCATTTTGAATCAAATTTAAATCAAATGTATTAAAAGAAGCTATTTGAATCAAATGAAAGTCAAATGCATTCAACAAAGCTAATTGAATCAAATGATAGTCAAATGCATTCAACAAAGCTACTTGAATCAAATGATAGTCAAATGCATTCAACAAAGCTAATTGAATCAAATAAAAGTCAAATGCATTCTAAAAAGCTAATTGAATCAAATCAAAGTCAAACACATTCAAACAAAGCTTTTTGAATCAAATGAAAGTGAAATGCTTTCAACAAAGCTAATTGAATCAAATGAAAGTCAAATGCATTCTACAAAGCTAATTGAATTAAATAAAAGTCAAACACATTCAAACAAAGCTTTTTTGAATCAAATGATAGTCAAATGCATTCAACAAAGCTATTTGAATCAAATAAAAGTCAAATGCATTCTACAAAGCTAATTGAATAAAATGAAAGTCAAACACATTCAAACAAAGCTTTTTGAATCAAATTAAAGTGAAATGCTTTCAACAAAGCTATTTGAATTAAATGAAACTCAAATGCATTCTACAAAGCTAATTCAATCAATGAAAGTCAAACACATTTAAACAAAGCTTTTTAAATCATATGAAAGTCAAATACATTCAACAAAGCTATTTGAATAAAATGAAATTCAAATGCATTCTACAAAGCTAATTGAATCAAATGAAAGTTAAATACATTCAAACAAAGCATTTTGAATCAAATTTAAATCAAATGTATTAAAAGAAGCTATTTGAATCAAATGAAAGGCAAATGCATTCAACAAAGCTAATTGAATCAAATGATAGTCAAATGCATTCAACAAAGCTACTTGAAT
Organism: Chenopodium quinoa; assembly: GCF_001683475.1. Lineage (NCBI taxonomy): Eukaryota > Viridiplantae > Streptophyta > Magnoliopsida > Caryophyllales > Amaranthaceae > Chenopodium > Chenopodium quinoa. Next base: position 62,149 of record NW_018744737.1, read on the forward strand.
TTAATGATAGTCAAATGCATTCAACAAAGCTAATTGAATCAAATAAAAGTCAAATGCATTCTAAAAAGCTAATTGAATCAAATCAAAGTCAAACACATTAAAACAAAGCTTTTTTGAATCAAATGAAAGTGAAATGCTTTCTACAAAGCTAATTGAATCAAATGAAAGTCAAATGCATTCTACAAAGCTAATTGAATCAAATGAAAGTTAACACATTCAAACAAAGCTTTTTGAATCAAATGAAAGTGAAATGCTTTCAACAAAGCTAATTGAATCAAATGAAAGTCAAATGCATTCGACAAAACTAATTAAATCAAATAAAAGTCAAACACATTGAAACAAAGCTTTTTGAATCAAATGATAGTCAAATGCATTCAACAAAGCTAATTGAATCAAATGAAAGTCAAATGCATTCTATAATGCTAAATGACTCAAATGAAAGTAAAACACATTTAAACAAATCTTTTTGAATCAAATGAAAGTCAAACACATTCAAACAAAGCTAATTGAATCAAATGAAAGTATAATTTATTCTACAAAGGTAATTGTATAAAATAAAAGTCAAACACATTCAAACAAAACTTTTTGAATCAAATTAAAGTTAAATGCATTCAAAGAAGCTATTTGAATAAAATGAAAGTCAAATGCATTCTACAAAGCTAATTGAATCAAATGAAACTCAAACACATTCAAACAAAGCTTTTTGAATATAATTAAAGTCAAACGCATTCAAAGAAGCTATTTGAATCAAATGAAAGTCTAATGATTTCTACATAGCTAATTGAATCAAATGAAAGTCAAACACATTCAAACAAAGCTTTTTACATCATATGAAAGTCAAATATATTCAACAAAGCTAATTGAATCAAATGAAAGTCAAATGCATTCTACAAAGCTATTTGAATCAAATGAGAGTTAAATGCATTCTACAAAGCTAATTGAATCAGACGAAAGTAAAACACATTCAAACAAAGCTAAGTGAATTAAATGAAAGTCAAATGCATTTTAAAAAGCTTATTGAATCAAATGAAAGTCAAACACATTCAAACAAAGGTTTTTGAATCAAATGAAAGTCAAATGCATTCAACAAAGCTAATTGAATCAAATGAAAGTCAAATGCATTCTACAAAGCTAATCCTATCAAATGTAAGTCTAACACATCAAACAAAGCTTTTTAAATCATATAAAAGTCAAATTAATTCAATAAAGCTCATTGAATCAAATGAAAGTTAAATGCATTCTACAAAGTTAATTGAATCAAATGAAAGTCAAATGCATTCTAAAAAGGTATTTGAATCAAATGAAAGTCAAAAACATTCAAACAAAGCTTTTTGAATCAAGTGAAAGTCAAATGCTTTCAACAAAGCTAATTGAATCAAATGAAAGTTAAACAAATTGAAATAAAGCTTTTTCAATCAAATGAAAGTCTAATGCATTCAACAAAGATAATTGAATCAAATGAAAGTCAAATGCATTCTAAAAAGCTAATTGAATCAAATGAAAGTTAAACACATTCAAACAAAGCTTATTTAATCAAATGAAAGTGAAATGCTTTCAACAAAGCTAATTGAATCAAATGAAAGTCAAACACATTCATTCAAACAAAGCTTTTTGAATCAAATGATAGTCAAATGCATTCAACAAAGCTAATTGAATCAAATGAAAGTCAAATGCATTCTACAAAGCTTATTGAATCAAATGAAAGTCAAATGTTTTCAACAAAAGCTAATTGAATCAAATTAAAGACAAACACATTCAAACAAAGCTAATTGAATCAAATTAAAGTATAATGCATTTTACAAAGGTAATTGTATAAAATGAAAGTCAAACACATTCAAACAAAACTTTTTGAATCAAATTAATGTCAAACACATTCAAACAAAGCTTTTTGAATCAAATGAAAGTGAAATGCTTTCAACAAAGCTAATTGAATCAAATGAAAGTCAAATGCATTCTACAAAGCTAATTGAATTAAATAAAAGTCAAAACACATTCAAACAAAGCTTTTTGAATCAAATGATAGTCAAATGCATTCAACAAAGCTATTTGAATCAAATAAAAGTCAAATGCATTCTACAAAGCTAATTGAATCAAATGAAAGTCAAACACATTCAAACAAAGCTTTTTGAATCAAATTAAAGTGAAATGCTTTCAACAAAGCTAATTGAATCAAATGAAAGTCAAATGCATTCTACAAAGCTAATTGAATTAAATAAAAGTCAAACACATTCAAACAAAGCTTTTTGAATCAAATGATAGTCAAATGCATTCAACAAAGCTATTTGAATCAAATAAAAGTCAAATGCATTCTACAAAGCTAATTGAATCAAATGAAAGTCAAACACATTCAAACAAAGCTTTTTGAATCAAATTAAAGTGAAATGCTTTCAACAAAGCTATTTGAATTAAATGAAACTCAAATGCATTCTACAAAGCTAATTCAATCAATGAAAGTCAAACACATTTAAACAAAGCTTTTTAAATTATATGAAAGTCAAATACATTCAACAAAGCTATTTGAATAAATGAAATTCAAATGCATTCTACAAAAGCTAATTGAATCAAATGAAAGTTAAATACATTCAAACAAAGCATTTTGAATCAAATTTAAATCAAATGTATTAAAAGAAGCTATTTGAATCAAATGAAAGTCAAATGCATTCAACAAAGCTAATTGAATCAAATGATAGTCAAATGCATTCAACAAAGCTACTTGAATTTAATGATAGTCAAATGCATTCAACAAAGCTAATTGAATCAAATAAAAGTCAAATGCATTCTAAAAAGCTAATTGAATCAAATCAAAGTCAAAACACATTCAAACAAAGCTTTTTTGAATCAAATGAAAGTGAAATGCTTTCTACAAGCTAATTGAATCAAATGAAAGTCAAATGCATTCTACAAAGCTAATTGAATCAAATGAAAGTCAAACACATTCAAACAAAGCTTTTTGAATCAAATGAAAGTGAAATGCTTTCAACAAAGCTAATTGAATCAAATGAAAGTCAAATGCATTCGACAAAACTAATTAAATCAAATAAAAGTCAAACACATTGAAACAAAGCTTTTTGAATCAAATGATAGTCAAATGCATTCAACAAAGCTAATTGAATCAAATGAAAGTCAAATGCATTCTATAATGCTAAATGACTCAAATGAAAGTAAAACACATTTAAACAAATCTTTTTGAATCAAATGAAAGTCAAACACATTCAAACAAAGCTAATTGAATCAAATGAAAGTATAATTTATTCTACAAAGGTAATTGTATAAAATAAAAGTCAAACACATTCAAACAAAACTTTTTGAATCAAATTAAAGTTAAATGCATTCAAAGAAGCTATTTGAATAAAATGAAAGTCAAATGCATTCTACAAAGCTAATTGAATCAAATGAAACTCAAACACATTCAAACAAAGCTTTTTGAATATAATTAAAGTCAAACGCATTCAAAGAAGCTATTTGAATCAAATGAAAGTCTAATGATTTCTACATAGCTAATTTAATCAAATGAAAGTCAAACACATTCAAACAAAGCTTTTTACATCATATGAAAGTCAAATATATTCAACAAAGCTAATTGAATCAAATGAAAGTCAAATGCATTCTACAAAGCTATTTGAATCAAATGAGAGTTAAATGCATTCTACAAAGCTAATTAAATCAGACGAAAGTAAAACACATTCAAACAAAGCTAAGTGAATTAAATGAAAGTCAAATGCATTTTAAAAAGCTTATTGAATCAAATGAAAGTCAAACACATTCAAACAAAGGTTTTTGAATCAAATGAAAGTCAAATGCATTCAAACAAAGCTAATTGAATCAAATGAAAGTCAAATGCATTCTACAAAGCTAATCCTATCAAATGTAAGTCTAACACATCAAACAAAGCTTTTTAAATATATAAAAGTCAAATTAATTCAATAAAGCTCATTGAATCAAATGAAAGTTAAATGCATTCTACAAAGTAATTGAATCAAATGAAAGTCAAATGCATTCTAAAAAGGTATTTGAATCAAATGAAAGTCAAAAAACATTCAAACAAAGCTTTTTGAATCAAGTGAAAGTCAAATGCTTTCAACAAAGCTAATTGAATCAAATGAAAGTTAAACAAATTCAAATAAAGCTTTTTCAATCAAATGAAAGTTCTAATGCATTCAACAAAGATAATTGAATCAAATGAAAGTCAAATGCATTCTAAAAGCTAATTGAATCAAATGAAAGTTAAACACATTCAAACAAAGCTTTTTTAATCAAATGAAAGTGAAATGCTTTCAACAAAGCTAATTGAATCAAATGAAAGTCAAACACATTCAATTCAAACAAAGCTTTTTGAATCAAATGATAGTCAAATGCATTCAACAAAGCTAATTGAATCAAATGAAAGTCAAATGCATTCTACAAAGCTTATTGAATCAAATGAAAGTCAAATGTTTTCAACAAAGCTAATTGAATCAAATTAAAGACAAACACATTCAAACAAAGCTAATTGAATCAAATTAAAGTATAATGCATTTTACAAAGGTAATTGATTATAAAAATGAAAGTCAAACACATTCAAACAAAAACTTTTTGAATCAAATTGAATGTCAAATGCTTTCAACAAAGCTAATTGAATCAAATGAAAGTCAAATGCATTCTACAAAGCTAATTGAATCAAACGAAAGTCAAACACATTCAAACAAAGCTTTTTAAATTCAATATGGAAAGTCAAAATGCATTCTAACAACGCTAACTGAATCAAATGAAAGTCAAATGCATTCTACAAACCTAATTAGAATCTAAATGAAAGTCAAATACATTCAAAACAAAGCTTTTTGAATCAAATTAAATTCAAATGCATTCAAAGAAGCTATTTGAATCAATTAAAGTCAAATTCATTTTACAAAGCTAATTCAATCAAATGAAAGTCAAACACATTCAAACAAAGCTTTTTAAATCATATGAAAGTCCAATACATTCAACAAAGCTAATTAAATCAAATGAAAGTCAAATGCATTCTACAAAGCTAATTGAGTCAAATGAAAGTCAAATGCATTCTACAAAGCTAATTGAATCAAATGAAAGTCAAACACATCCAAACAAAGCTTTTTGAATCAAATGAAAGTCAAATACTTTTAACAAAGCTAATTGAATCAAATGAAAGTCAAATGCATTCTACAAAGCTAATTGAATCAAACAAAAGTCAAACAAATTCAAACAAAGCTTTTTAAATCATATGAAAGTCGAATGCATTCTACAAAGCTAATTAATTCAAATGAAAGACAAACACATGCAAACAAAGATTTTTTAATCAAATTAAAGTCAAATGCATTCAAAGAAGTTATTTGAATCAAATGAAAGTCAAATGTATTATACAAAGCTAATTGAATCAAATGAAAGTTAAACACATTCAAACAAAGCTTTTTAAATCATATGAAGGTCAAATACATTCAACAAAGCTAATTGAATCAAATGAAAGTCAAATGCATTCTACATAGCTAATTGAATCAAATGAAAGTCAAACACATTCAAACAAAGCTTTTTGAATCAAATGAAAGTCAAATGCTTTCAACAAAGCTAATTGAATTAAATGAAAGTCAAATGCATTCTACAAAGCTAATTGAATTAAACGAAAGTCAGACACATACAAACAAAGCTTTTTAAATCAAATGAAAGTCAAATGCATTCTACAAAACTAATTAAATCTAATGAAAGTCAAAAACATTCAAACAAAGCTTTTTGAATCAAATTAAAGTCAAATGCATTCAAAGAAGCTATTTGAATCAAATAAAAGTCAAATGCATTCTACAAAGCTAATTAAATCTAATGAAAGTCAAACACATTCAAACAAAGCTAATCAATTGAAATGAAAGTCAAACACATTCAAACAAAGCTAATTAATTGAAATGAAAGTCAAACACAATCAAACAAAGCTTTTTGAATCAAATTAAAGTCAAATGCATTCAAAGAAGATATTTGAATCAAATGAAAGTCAAATGCATTCTACAAAGCTAATTCAATCAATGAAAGTCAAACACATTTAAACAAAGCTTTTTAAATCATATGAAAGTCAAATACATTCAACAAAGCTATTTGAATAAAATGAAATTCAAATGCATTCTACAAAGCTTATTGAATCAAATGAAAGTTAAACACATTCAAACAAAGCTTTTTGAATCAAATTTAAATCAAATGTATTAAAAGAAGCTATTTGAATAAAATGAAAGTCAAATGCATTCAACAAAGCTAATTGAATCAAATGATAGTTAAATGCATTCAACAAAGCTATTTGAATCAAATGATAGTCAAATGCATTCATCAAAGCTAATTGAATCAAATAAAAGTCAAATGCATTCTAAAAAGCTAATTGAATCAATTGAAAGTCAAACACATTCAAACAAAGCTTTTTGAATCAAATGAAAGTGAAATGCTTTCAACAAAGCTAATTGAATCAAATGAAAGTCAAATGCATTCAACAAAGCTAATTGAATCAAATGATAGTCAAATGCATTCAACAAAGCTATTTGAATCAAATGAAAGTCAAATGCGTTCAACAAAGCTAATTGATTTAAATAAAAGTCAAATGCATTCTAAAAAGCTAATTGAATCAAATGAAAGTCAAACACATTCAAACAAAGCTTTTTGAATCAAATGAAAGTGAAACACATTCAACAAAGCTAATTGAATCAAATAAAAGTCAAACACATTCAAACAAAGCTTTTTGAATCAAATGATAGTCAAATGCATTCAACAAAGCTAATTGAATCAAATGAAAGTCAAATGCATTCTAAAAAGCTGATTGAATCAAATGAAAAACAAACTCATTTAAACAAAACTTTTTAAATTATATGAAAGTCAAATACTTTCAACAAAGCAAATTGAATCAAATGAAACTTAAACACCTTCAAACAAAGCTTTTTGAATCAAATTAAAGTGAAATGCATTCAAAGAAGCTATTTGAATCAAATAAAAGTCAAATGCATTCTACAAAGCTAATTGAATCAAATGAAAGTCAAACACATTCAAATAAAGCTTTTTGAATCAAATGAATGTGAAATTTTTTCAACAAAGCTAATTGAATCAAATGAAAGTCAAATGCATTCTACAAAGCTAATTGAATCAAATGAAACTCAAACACATTCAAACAAAGCTTTTTGAATCAAATTAAAGTCAAACGCATTCAAAGAAGCTATTTGTATCAAATGAAAGTCAAATACATTCTACAAAGCTAATTCAATCAATGAAAGTCAAACACATTTAAACAAACCTTTTTAAATCATATAAAAGTCAAATACATTCAACAAAGCTATTTGAATAAAGTGAAAGTCAAATGCATTCTACAAAGCTAATTGAATCAAATGAAAGTTAAACACATTCAAACAAAGCATTTTGAATCAAATTTAAATCAAATGTATTAAAAGAAGCTATTTGAATCAAATGAAAGTCAAATGCATTCAACAAAGCTAATTGAATCAAATGATAGTCAAATGCATTCAACAAAGCTATTTGAATCAAATGATAGTCAAATGCGTTCAACAAAGCTAATTGAATCAAATAAAAGTCAAATGCATTCTAAAAAGCTAATTGAATCAAATGAAAGTCAAACACATTCAAACAAAGCTTTTTGAATCAAATGAAAGTGAAATGCTTTCAACAAAGCTAATTGAATCAAATGAAAGTCAAACGCATTCTACAAAGCTAATTGAATCAAATAAAAGTCAAACACATACAAACAAATCTTTTTGAATCAAATAATAGTCAAATGCATTCAACAAAGCTATTTTAATCAAATAAAAGTCAAATGCATTCTACAAAGCTAATTGAATCAAATGAAAGTCAAACTCATTTAAACAAAACTTTTTAATATATATGAAAGTCAAATACTTTCAACAAAGCTAATTGAATCAAATGAAACTCAAACACATTCAAACAAAGCTTTTTGAATCAAATTAAAGTCAAACGCATTCAAAGAAGCTATTTGAATCAAATGAAAGTCAAATGCATTCTACAAAGCTAATTCAATCAATGAAAGTCAAACACATTTAAACAAACCTTTTTAAATCATATGAAAGTCAAATACATTCAACAAAGCTATTTGAATAAAATGAAAGTCAAATGCATTCTACAAAGCTAATTGAATCAAATGAAAGTTAAACACATTCAAACAAAGCATTTTGAATCAAATTTAAATCAAATGTATTAAAAGAAGCTATTTGAATCAAATGAAAGTCAAATGCATTCAACAAAGCTAATTGAATCGAATGACAGTCAAATGCATTCAACAAAGCTATTTGAATCAAATGATAGTCAAATGCATTCAACAAAGCTAATTGAATTTAATAAAAGTCAAATGCATTCTAAAAAGCTATTTGAATCAAATGAAAGTCAAACACATTCAAACAAAGCTTTTTGAATCAAATGAAAGTGAAATGCTTTCAACAAAGCTAATTAAATCAAATGAAAGTCAAACGCATTCTACAAAGCTAATTGAATCTGACCAATATGGTCAAAGTTCTAATGATTGTGATGCTCCAAGTAGTCAAGGTGAGTTCCAAGTTCAAAGCAATGCAAAGGAGTTGTTTCTATCCAAATCATTCCTTACTCTTTTGCACGGTTTTGGTCCGAAACATTTTACAAGTGGTTACACTTCACTTAGTGTAATTAACCTTGTAGAAAGTATCTAGCAAGTGACGGTTTTTCCAAGCTCCAAGTGCAACGGTTACAAGCTGATTGAAGAGCTCCAAGTGCAACGGTTACAAGCTGATTGAAGAGGAGTGATTCATGGCACTTGTTGGGCGTGAATTATGGAGTTTGTTGGCTGAACATTGCACCTCATTATTTGGGGGTTATGAAGAATAAAGAGGCGTGAATCAAGGCATTAAAATGGGGGTTACACAAGCTTGCATATGGCTGTTTTGGGCGTGTAATTGAAGATGCTCTTTGGATGCTGTTTGGCTGATCATCTTCCCTTGTTTCAAGCCTAGTCTTTAGTTCTTTTAATTAAGTTTAATCTTGTTTGTAAAAGGGGTTAAGTGGGACGTGTATTCTCCACTCATTCCCTTAGTTAATTTACTTTTGTCTATTTTATTTTGTTAATTAAAGTAGGCAAGTGAAAAGGTTGTATTGATGCTATAAATAGCATACTTTGAATGAATGAAAATCATCCAAGATTATTTGCCTAAAAACGTGTGTTTTTGTAATTGAAGTGACTTGAGTTTAGTTCACTTTGTTTTTCCAAATTTGAGTATCCGAATTTGAAGAGTGTTAGTTTTGGTGAGAGTTCCCAAAATTAGGACTTATAGTTTATGATTTGGTGAGAGTTCCCTCATCTAAACTATCCCAAGCAAACGAGTGAGAGTTCCTCTTTGCTATATCCTTAGCTTAGGGTGAGAGTTCCCCTAACTAAACTGATTACTTGACACTTGAACTTTAAAACCCTTTGAATCTTTTAACTTGTCATTTCTTGTAACAAGGTTTCTCATCTTGTTTACACATCATTTGGCGCGTCAGGTAGGGGGAAATTTTCTTAAATTTTCCAGAGGGGTCGAATACCTACATACCATGGGAGAAAATCAAGACTTGAGGACAGCTTTGGAAGCTCTTAATCGATCCATTGCTAGTCAGGAAAGGTTGGCCGAAACCAATGCCAATCTCCAAGGGAACCTTGCTGCCTTGATGGCAAGGCTCATGAACGAGCAAGATAGGAGAGATCAAGGTGAAGACCCTCCACCTAGGAGGGAGGATAGGAGTCTCAAAGTGGACGTTCCTTCTTTTGATGGGACACTTGATCCAGAGAAGTACTTGGAATGGGAGAAATCCTTGGAAAGGTACTTTGAATACAAGGACATTCATGAGGATGTTCAACGTTTTAAGATTGCCAAAGTCAAGTTGAAAGGCTATGGTGATAGCTGGTTGCAAGGAGAACAAAGAGGGCGTACCCTTAGGGGTAAGGCTCACATTTCCACTTGGGAAAAGCTGAAGAAAAGAATGAGGGATCGTTTCATTCCTCACAATTACAAGCAAAATCAGTATGTGAAATGGAGTACTCTCCAACAAAATGGTGATTCGGTGGAAGACTATATCAAAGAATTTGATAGGCTTGCCATTGTATGTGAAGTGACTGAAAATGAAGAGCTGAAGTTGGGGCGTTTTGTAGCTGGGTTGGAACAAGAGTTACAAGACAAACTTGATGGTTACACTAACCTCACGTTTGTGGAAGCTTGCAAACTTGTGACAAAGTTTGATGCTAAAAGGAAAAGAAAGAAAACGCCTACTACTACTCCAGTGGTACGCAAACCACCCTTCAACTCAAAGGAGGGTTCTTCTTTTAGCAAGCCTAATGAGCCACCAAAGAGGAACACGAAAGACTTCAAGCTTAGTGACATTGTATGTTACAAGTGTGGAGGTAGAGGACATTATAAAAAAGATTGTCCTAATTCAAGAGCCTTAACCATGCAAGAGGTTAAACTCATAGCCACCCAAAGCATCAATTGGGAGGAATTTGAGTCTGAAGAAGAGAAGGAGGTGACCCCGTACGAAAAGGAAGAGGAGGAGGACCAATGCTATCCTGAAATGGGGGACAAAACAAACCTGGTGGTTAGGAGAGCTTTGCAAGCTCGTGTGGAGGAACCTTTGGCGCCACAAAGACAACACATTTTCATCACCAAATGTAAAGTTGGTGACGAGGTATGTGATTTAATTATTGATGGGGGCAGTGAGGCTAATACTGTGTCAAAAACCTTAGTATCTAAACTAGGTCTTACCACCACAAATCATCCACATCCTTACAAATTGAGTTGGTTAGATTCTAATGCTAGTACTGGGGTTAGAAAGCAATGTATGGTGAATTTTTCGATTGGTTCATATCATGATAGTCAATTATGTGATGTTGTTTTAATGGATGCTTGTCATATTCTTCTTGGAAGACCGTGGCAATCTGACAAAAAATCTATCCATGATGGGTACCATAACACCTACACTATCACTCACCAAGGGAAACAAAAGAAATTGCACCCTTTACCACCCCCACGGTTTTCACAACCACAAAAGCCACAAATTTCTTTATTGTCTTGTAAAGAGTTTGAGAGGGAGTTTGAGGGTGAGGAAGAGATATTCGTGTTGTACTCTAAAGAAATCCATGGAAAATTTGTGAGTCAAAACCCTAAACTTGCCAAACTGATTAAAGAGTTTGAGGATGTTTTTCCGGATGAGTTACCTAAGGGATTACCACCCTTGAGAGGAATTGAGCATCAAATCGATCTCATTCCAGGCGCACCTCTACCAAATAAACCTGCCTATAGATGTAACCCTTTAGAAACTAAGGAGTTGCAAAGACAAATTGAAGAATTGATGGGTATGGGCTATGTGCGTGAGTCTATGAGTCCATGTGCGGTTCCTGCCTTGTTGGTTCCTAAAAAGGATGGAACTTGGCGTATGTGCATTGATAGTAGAGCTGTTAACAATATTACTATCAAGTACAGGTTTCCAATCCCAAGACTGGATGATATGCTGGACGAATTGAGTGGTTCAAATGTATTCTCAAAAGTTGATTTGAGAAGTGGTTACCATCAAATTCGTATGAGGGAAGGTGATGAATGGAAGACTGCATTCAAGACAAAGCATGGGTTGTATGAATGGCTTGTGATGCCGTTTGGATTGACCAATGCACCTAGCACGTTCATGAGATTAATGAACGAGGTGTTGAGGCCATTTCTTGGCAAGTTCGTGGTGGTGTACCTTGATGACATCCTTATTTACTCTAAAAATGAGGATGAACATTTAGAACATTTGTTTCAAGTTTTTTCTGTTTTAAGAACTCAAAAATTGTATGGAAAACTTGAAAAATGTGATTTTATGTTATATGAGGTCACTTTTCTTGGTTACATAGTTTCAGGTGGTGGCGTGAAGGTGGATCCTTGTAAGGTTGAAGCAATTCAATCATGGCCTAGTCCAAAAACACTCACGGAGGTCCGTTCTTTCCATGGCCTAGCTTCTTTCTATAGAAGATTTATCAAGAATTTTAGCACACTCATGGCTCCTATAACTAAGTGTACTAAGAAGGGGACGTTTGAATGGACTACACAAGCTCAAAAGGCCTTTGAAGAAGTCAAGGAGAAAATGTGCAACACTCCTATTCTTGCACTCCCTGATTTTTCCAAGCCATTTGAAGTTGAGTGTGACGCAAGTGGGAAAGGGATTGGAGCAGTTTTGATTCAAGAAGGGCGTCCAATTGCTTATTTCAGTGAAAAGTTGAGTCAAGGCAAGTTGAACTATTCCACCTATGATAAAGAGTTCTATGCTATGGTACGAGCTCTAGATCATTGGTCACACTACTTGAGACCACAACCGTTCATATTACATTCGGACCATGAATCTCTAAGGTTCATCCATGGTCAAAAGAAGTTGAATTCAAGACATGCTAAATGGGTTGAATTCTTGCAAACCTTTAACTTTTCCTCTAAATACAAGAGTGGAAAGGCTAATGTTGTTGCGGATGCCTTATCTAGGAGACACAATTTGCTTGGAGTTGTCGAAGCAAAAGTTCTTGGGTTTGATTTGATCAAAGCATACTACAAGGAGGATGGAGATTTCATTGAAATAATACAGAAATGTGTCCATGGAGTATATGACTTATTTTCCTTACATGATGACTTTCTTTTTAAGGGAAATCGGTTATGCATTCCTAAGTGTCCAATTAGAAGCTTGTTGATTCATGAGGCTCATGGAGGAGGTCTAGCTGGTCACGTGGGGATTCAAAAAACAATGGAGCTTCTTCAAGCTCACTTTTATTGGCCGAAGATGTTAGCCACGGTTCATCATGTGGTTAGTCGTTGTTCTACTTGTCAAAGGGCCAAGATGGTGTTTCACAAAGGTCTCTACAAGCCTTTGCCAGTTCCGGAGAGACCTTGGGAAGATGTGAGCATGGATTTCATTGTGGCTTTACCTAGAACTCAAAGGGGTAAAGACTCAATCATGGTGGTTGTTGATCGGTTTTCAAAAATGGCTCATTTCATTCCTTGTCACAAAACCGAAGATGCTATGAAAGTGGCTAAGTTATACTTTGAAGAAGTGGTTCGTTTTCATGGGGTGCCACGCACCATTGTGTCCGATCGTGATACAAAATTTCTTAGTCATTTTTGGAAATCAATATGGCGTCTAATGGGAACAAAGTTGCTGTTTTCTACTTCACACCATCCACAAACCGATGGGCAAACTGAAGTGGTGAATAGAATTCTGGGTTCGTTGCTTAGGACCTTGGTTAGTAAGAGTGCTAAGGATTGGGATGTCAAGCTAGCTCATGCCGAGTTTGCTTACAATCGGACTCCTAGTGCTACTACAAAGTACTCTCCTTTTGAAGTAGTCTATGGTGTCAATCCTTATGTTCCTATTGATCTCATAGCTTTGCCACAAGACAAGTTCGTTCATGGTGGAGCTAAGGAACAAGCCGAGTTCATGTTGAAGGTCCACAAGGAAGTTAGGAAGAACATTGAGAAAGCAAATGAAGTCTACAAGAAACAAGCCAACAAGAGGGTGAAAAACGTGAAGCAATTTGAAGTTGGTGACTTAGTGTGGATTTACATGAGGAAAGAGAGGTTTCCTAGCAAAAGAAAAAACAAGCTTATGCCAAGAGCCGAAGGACCATTTGAAATCGTGGAAAAGATCAATGACAATGCATACAAGGTTGATTTGGGGGGCCAATTTGGTGTCTCAAGCACATTCAACGTTGGGGACCTTGCTCCATACTTTGATGATGACGAATTGAGGGCAATTCCTTTTGAAGAAGGGGAGGATGACCAATATGGTCAAAGTTCTAATGATTGTGATGCTCCAAGTAGTCAAGGTGAGTTCCAAGTTCAAAGCAATGCAAAGGAGTTGTTTCTATCCAAATCATTCCTTACTCTTTTGCACGGTTTTGGTCCGAAACATTTTACAAGTGGTTACACTTCACTTAGTGTAATTAACCTTGTAGAAAGTATCTAGCAAGTGACGGTTTTCCAAGCTCCAAGTGCAACGGTTACAAGCTGATTGAAGAGCTCCAAGTGCAACGGTTACAAGCTGATTGAAGAGGAGTGATTCATGGCACTTGTTGGGCGTGAATTATGGAGTTTGTTGGCTGAACATTGCACCTCATTATTTGGGGGTTATGAAGAATAAAGAGGCGTGAATCAAGGCATTAAAATGGGGGTTACACAAGCTTGCATATGGCTGTTTTGGGCGTGTAATTGAAGATGCTCTTTGGATGCTGTTTGGCTGATCATCTTCCCTTGTTTCAAGCCTAGTCTTTAGTTCTTTTAATTAAGTTTAATCTTGTTTGTAAAAGGGGTTAAGTGGGACGTGTATTCTCCACTCATTCCCTTAGTTAATTTACTTTTGTCTATTTTATTTTGTTAATTAAAGTAGGCAAGTGAAAAGGTTGTATTGATGCTATAAATAGCATACTTTGAATGAATGAAAATCATCCAAGATTATTTGCCTAAAAACGTGTGTTTTTGTAATTGAAGTGACTTGAGTTTAGTTCACTTTGTTTTTCCAAATTTGAGTATCCGAATTTGAAGAGTGTTAGTTTTGGTGAGAGTTCCCAAAATTAGGACTTATAGTTTATGATTTGGTGAGAGTTCCCTCATCTAAACTATCCCAAGCAAACGAGTGAGAGTTCCTCTTTGCTATATCCTTAGCTTAGGGTGAGAGTTCCCCTAACTAAACTGATTACTTGACACTTGAACTTTAAAACCCTTTGAATCTTTTAACTTGTCATTTCTTGTAACAAGGTTTCTCATCTTGTTTACACATCAGAATCAAATAAAAGTCAAACACATACAAACAAAGCTTTTTGAATCAAATGATAGTTAAATGCATTCAACAAAGCTAATTGAATGAAATGAAAGTCAAATGCATTCTAAAAAGCTGATTGAATCAAATGAAATTCAAACTCATTTAAACAAAACTTTTTAAATTATATGAAAGTCAAATACTTTCAACAAAGCTAATTGAATCAAATGAAACTCAAACACATTCAAACAAAGCTTTTTGAATCAAATTAAAGTGAAATGCATTCAAAGAAGCTATTTGAATCAAATAAAAGTCAAATGCATTCTACAAAGCTAATTGAATCAAATGAAAGTCAAACACATTCAAACAAAGCTTTTTGAATCAAATGAAAGTGAAATGCTTTCAACAAAGCTAATTGAATCTAATGAAAGTCAAATGCATTCTACAAAGCTAATTGAATCAAATAAAAGTCAAACACATTCAAACAAAGCTTTTCGAATCAAATGATAGTCAAATGCATTCAACAAAGCTAATTGAATCAAATGAAAGTCAAATGCATTCTAAAAAGCTGATTGAATCAAATGAAAGTCAAACTCATTTAAACAAACCTTATTAAATTATATGAAAGTCAAATACATTCAACAAAGCTAATTGAATCAAATGAAAGTCAAACACATTCAAACAAAGCTATTTGAATCAAATGAAAGTATAATTTATTCTACAAAGGTAATTGTATAAAATAAAAGTCAAACACATTCAAACAAAACTTTTTGATTCAAATTAAAGTTAAATGCATTCAAAGAAGCTTTTTGAATAAATTGAAAGTCAAATGCATTCTACAAAGCTAATTGAATCAAATGAAACTCAAACACATTCAAACAAAGCTTTTTGAATCAAATTAAAGTCAAACGCATTCAAAGAAGCTATTTTAATCAAATGAAAGTCAAATAATTTCTACATAGCTAATTGAATTAAATGAAAGTCAAACACATTCAAACAAAGCTTTTTAAATCATATGAAAGTCAAATACATTCAACAAAGCTTTTTAAATCATTTGAAAGTCAAATACATTCAACAAAGCTAATTGAATCAAATGAAAGTCAAAAGCATTCTACAAAGCTATTTGAATCAAATGAAAGTCAAACACATTCAAACAAAGCTTTTTGAATCAAACGAAAGTCAAACACATTCAAACAAAGCTTTTTAAATCATTTGAAAGTCAAATACATTCAACAAAGCTAATTGAATCAAATGAAAGTCAAATGCATTCTACAAAGCTATTGAATCAAATGAAAGTTAAACACATTCAAACAAAGCTTTTTGAATCAAATTTAAATCAAATGTATTAAAAGAAGCTATTAGAATCAAATTAAAGTCAAATGGATTCTCCAAAGCTAATTGAATCAAATAAAAGTCAAACACATTCAAACAAAGCTTTTTGAATCAAATGAAAGTCAAATGCTTTCAACAAAGCTAATTGAATCAAATGAAAGTCAAATGCATTCTACAAAGCTAATTGAATCAAACGAAAGTCAAACACATTCAAACAAAGCTTTTTAAATCATATGAAAGTCAAATGCATTCTACAAAGCTAATTAAATCTAATGAAAGTCAAACACATTCAAACTAAGCTAATTAATTCAAATGAAAGTCAAACACATTCAAACAAAGCTAATTAATTGAAATGAAAGTCAAACACATTCAAACAATTCTTTTTGAATCAAATTAAAGACAAATGCATTCAAAGAAGCTATTTGAATCAAATGAAAGTCAAATGCATTCTACAAAGCTAATTGAATCAAACGAAAGTCAAAAACATTCAAACAAAGCTTTTTAAATTATATGAAAGTCAAATACATTCAACAAAGCTAACTGAATCAAATGAAAGTCAAATGCATTCTACAAAGCTAATTGAATCAAATGAAAGTCAAATACATTCAAACAAAGCTTTTTGAATCAAATTAAATTCAAATGCATTCAAAGAAGCTATTTGAATCAAATGAAAGTCAAATTCATTTTACAAAGCTAATTCAATCAAATGAAAGTCAAACACATTCAAACAAAGCTTTTTAAATCATATGAAAGTCAAATACATTCAACAAAGCTAATTAAATCAAATGAAAGTCAAATGCATTCTACAAAGCTAATTGAATCAAATGAAAGTCAAATGCATTCTATAAAGCTAATTGAATCAAATAAAAGTCAAACACATTCAAACAAAGCTTTTTGAATCAAATGAAAGTCAAATGCTTTCAACAAAGCTAATTGAATCAAATGAAAGTCAAATGCATTCCACAAAGCTAATTGAATTAAACGAAAGTCAAACACATTTAAACAAAGCTTTTTAAATCATATGAAAGTCAAATGCAATCTACAAAGCTAATTAAATCTAATGAAAGTCAAACACATTCAAACTAAGCTAATTAATTCAAATGAAAGTCAAACACATTCAAACAAAGCTAATTAATTGAAATGAAAGTCAAACACATTCAAACAATTCTTTTTGAATCAAATTAAAGACAAATGCATTCAAAGAAGCTATTTGAATCAAATGAAAGTCAAATGCATTCTACAAAGCTAATTGAATCAAACGAAAGTCAAAAACATTCAAACAAAGCTTTTTAAATTATATGAAAGTCAAATACATTCAACAAAGCTAACTGAATCAAATGAAAGTCAAATGCATTCTACAAAGCTAATTGAATCAAATGAAAGTCAAATACATTCAAACAAAGCTTTTTGAATCAAATTAAATTCAAATGCATTCAAAGAAGCTATTTGAATCAAATGAAAGTCAAATTCATTTTACAAAGCTAATTCAATCAAATGAAAGTCAAACACATTCAAACAAAGCTTTTTAAATCATATGAAAGTCAAATACATTCAACAAAGCTAATTAAATCAAATGAAAGTCAAATGCATTCTACAAAGCTAATTGAATCAAATGAAAGTCAAATGCATTCTATAAAGCTAATTGAATCAAATGAAAGTCAAACACATTCAAACAAAGCTTTTTGAATCAAATGAAAGTCAAATGCTTTTAACAAAGCTAATTGAATCAAATGAAAGTCAAATGCATTCTACAAAGCTAATTGAATCAAAAGAAAGTCAAACAAATTCAAACAAAGCTTTTTAAATCATATGAAAGTCTAATGCATTCTACAAAGCCTATTAATTCAAATGAAAGTCAAACACATGCAAACAAAGCTTTTTTAATCAAATTAAAGTCAAATGCATTCAAAGAAGCTATTTGAATCAAATGAAAGTCAAATGTATTATACAAAGCTAATTGAATCAAATGAAAGTCAAACACATTCAAACAAAGCTTTTTAACTCATATGAAAGTCAAATACATTCAACAAAAATAATTGAATCAAATGAAAGTCAAACGCATTCTACATAGCTAATTGAATCAAATGAAAGTCAAACACATTCAAACAAAGCTTTTTGAATCAAATGAAAGTCAAATGCTTTCAACAAAGCTAATTGAATCAAATGAAAGTCAAATGCATTCTACAAAGCTAATTGAATTAAACGAAAGTCAAACACATTCAAACAACGCTTTTTAAATCATATGAAAGTCAAATGCATTCTACAAAACTAATTAAATCTAATGAAAGTCCAAAACATTCAAACAAAGCTAATTAATTCAAATGAAAGTCAAACACATTCAAACAAAGCTACTTAATTCAAATGAAAGTCAAACACATTCAAACAAAGCTTTTTGAATCAAATTAAAGTGAAATGCATTCAAAGAAGCTATTTGAATCAAATAAAAGTCAAATGCATTCTACAAAGCTAATTGAATCAAATGAAAGTCAAACACATTCAAACAAAGCTTTTTGAATCAAATGAAAGTGAATACTTTCAACAAAGCTAATTGAATCAAATGAAAGTCAAATGCATTCTACAAAGCTAATTGAATCAAATAAAAGTCAAACACATTCAAACAAAGCTTTTTGAATCAAATGATAGTCAAATGCATTCAACATAGCTAATTGAATCAAATGAAAGTCAAATGCATTCTAAAAAGCTGATTGAATCAAATGAAATTCAAACTCATTCAAACAAAGCTTTTTGAATCAAATTAAAGTGAAATGCATTCAAAGAAGCTATTTGAATCAAATAAAAGTCAAATGCATTCTACAAAGCTAATTGAATCAAATGAAAGTCAAACACATTCAAACAAAGCTTTTTGAATCAAATGAAAGTGAAATGCTTTCAACAAAGCTAATTGAATCAAATGAAAGTCAAATGCATTCTACAAAGCTAATTGAATCAAATAAAAGTCAAACACATTCAAACAATGCTTTTTGAATCAATTGATAGTCAAATGCATTCAACAAAGCTAATTGAATCAAATGAAAGTCAAATGCATTCTAAAAAGCTGATTGAATCAAATGAAAGTCAAACTCATTTAAACAAACCTTTTTAAATTATATGAAAGTCAAATACATTCAACAAAGCTAATTGAATCAAATGAAAGTCAAACACATTCAAACAAAGCTTTTTGAATCAAATGAAAGTGAAATGCTTTCAACAAAGCTAATTGAATCAAATGAAAGTCAAATGCATTCTACAAAGCTAATTGAATCAAATGAAAGTCAAACACATTCAAACAAAGCTTTTTGAATCAAATGAAAGTCAAATGCTTTCAACAAAGCTAATTGAATCAAATGAAAGTCAAATGCATTCTACAAAGCTAATTGAATCAAACGATAGTCAAACACATTCAAACAAAGCTTTATAAATCAGATGAAAGTCAAATGCATTCTACAAAGCTAATTAAATCTAATGAAAGTCAAACACATTCAAACAAAGCTAATTAATTCAACTGAAAGTCAAACACATTCAAACAAAGCTAATTAATTGAATTGAAAGTCAAACACATTCAAACAAAGCTTTTTGAATCAAATTAAAGTCAAATGCATTCAAAGAAGCTATTAGAATCAAATGAAAGTCTAATGCATTCTACAAAGCTAATTTAATCAAACGTAAGTCAAACACATTTAAACAAAGCTTTTTAAATTATATGAAAGTCAAATACATTCAACAAAGCTAACTGAATCAAATGAAAGTCAAATACATTCTACAAAGCTAATTGAATCAAATGAAAGTCAAATACATTCAAACAAAGCTTTTTGAATCAAATTAAATTCAAATGCATTCAAAGAAGCTATTTGATTCAAATGAAAGTCAAATGCATTCTACAAAGCTAATTGAATCAAACGAAAGTCAAAAACATTCAAACAAAGCTTTTTAAATTATATGAAAGTCAAATACATTCAACAAAGCTAACTGAATCAAATGAAAGTCAAATGCATTCTACAAAGCTAATTGAATCAAATGAAAGTCAAATACATTCAAACAAAGCTTTTTGAATCAAATTAAATTCAAATGCATTCAAAGAAGCTATTTGAATCAAATGAAAGTCAAATTCATTTTACAAAGCTAATTCAATCAAACGAAAGTCAAACACATTCAAACAAAGCTTTTTAAATCATATGAAAGTCAAATACATTCAACAAAGCTAATTAAATCAAATGAATATCAAATGCATTCTACAAAGCTAATTGAATCAAATGAAAGTCAAACACATTCAAACAAAGCTTTTTGAATCAAAAAAAAGTCAAATGCTTTTAACAAAGCTAATTGAATAAAATGAAAGTTAAATGAATTCTACAAAGCTAATTGAATCAAACGAAAGTCAAACAAATTCAAACAAAACTTTTTAAATCATATGAAAGTCAAATGCATTCTACAAAGCTAATTAATTCAAATGAAAGTCAAACACAGGCAAATAAAGCTTTTTGAATCAGATTAAAGTCAAATGCATTCAAAGAAGCTATTTGAATCAAATGAAAGTCAAATGTATTATACAAAGCTAATTGAATCAAATGAAAGTCAAACACATTCAAACAAAGCTTTTTAAATCATATGAAAGTCAAATACATTCAACAAAGCTAATTGAATCAAATGAAAGTCAAATGCATTCTACATAGCTAATTGAATCAAATGAAAGTCAAACACATTCAAACAAAGCTTTTTGAATCAAATGAAAGTCAAATGCTTTCAACAAAGCTAATTGAATCAAATGAAAGTCAAATGCATTCTACAAAGCTAATTGAATTAAACGAAAGTCAAACACATTCAAACAAAGCTTTTTAAATCACATGAAAGTCAAATGCATTCTACAAAACTAATTAAATCTAATGAAAGTAAAAAACATTCAAACAAAGCTAATTAATTCAAATGAAAGTCAAACACATTCAAACAAAGCTAATTAATTCAAATGAAAGTCAAACACATTCAAACAAAGCTTTTTGAATCAAATTAAAGTCAAATGCATTCAAAGAAGCTATTTGAATCAAATAAAAGTCAAATGCATTCTACAAAGCTAATTGAATCAAATGAAAGTCAAACACATTCAAACAAAGGTTTTTGAATCAAATTAAAGTCAAATGCATTCAAAGAATATATTTGAATCAAATGAAAGTCAAATGCATTCTACAAAGCTAATTCAAACAATGAAAGTCAAACACATTTAAACAAAGCTTTTTAAATCATATGAAAGTTAAATACATTCAACAAAGCTATTTGAATAAAATGAAATTCAAATGCATTCTACAAAGCTAATTGATTCAAATGATAGTCAAATGCATTCAACAAAGCTAATTGAATCAAATGATAGTCAAATGCATTCAACAAAGCTATTTGAATCAAATGAGAGTCAAATGCATTCAACAAAGCTAATTGAATCAAATAAAAGTCAAATGCATTCTAAAAAGCTAATTGAATGAAATGAAAGTCATACACATTTAAACAAAGCTTTTTGAATCAAATGAAAGTCAAATGCTTTTAACAAAGCTAATTGAATCAAATGAAAGTCAAATGCATTCGACAAAGCTAATTGAATCAAACGAAAGTCAAACAAATTCAAACAAAGCTTTTTAAATCATATGAAAGTCAAATGCATTCTACAAAGCTAATTAATTCAAATGAAAGTCAAACACAAGAAAATAAAGCTTTTTGAATCAGATTAAAGTCAAATGCATTCAAAGAAGCTATTTGAATCAAATGAAAGTCAAATGTATTATACAAAGCTAATTGAATCAAATGAAAGTCAAACACATTCAAACAAAGCTTTTTAAATCATATGAAAGTCAAATACATTCAACAAAGCTAATTGAATCAAATGAAAGTCAAATGTATTCTACAAAGCTAAATGAATTAAATGAAAGTCAAACACATTCAAACTAAGCTTTTTGAATCAAATGAAAGTCAAATGCTTTCAACAAAGCTAATTAAATCAAATGAAAGTCAAATGCATTCTACAAAGCTAATTGAATCAAATGAAAGTCAAATACATTCAAACAAAGCTTTTTGAATCAAATTAAACACAAATGCATTCAAAGAAGCTATTTGAATCAAATGAAATTCAAATTCATTTTACAAAGCTAATTCAATCAAATAAAAGTCAAACACATTCAAACAAAGGTTTTTAAATCATATGAAAGTCAAATACATTCAACAAAGCTAATTAAATCAAATGAAAGTCAAATGCATTCTACATAGCTAATTGAATCAAATGAAAGTCAAACACATTCAAACAAAGCTTTTTGAATCAAATGAAAGTCAAATGCTTTCAACAAAGCTAATTGAATCAAATGAAAGTCAAATGCATTCTACAAAGCTAATTGAATCAAACGAAAGTAAAACACATTCAAACAAAGCTTTTTAAATCATTTGAAAGTCAAATGCATTCTACAAAGCTAATTAAATCTAATGAATGTCTAACACATTCAAACAAAGCTAATTAATTCAAATGAAAGTCAAACACATTCAAACAAAGCTAATTAATTGAAATGAAAGTCAAACACATTCAAACAAAGCTACTTGAATCAAATGATAGTCAAATGCATTCAACAAAGCTAATTGAATCAAATAAAAGTCAAATGCATTCTAAAAAGCTAATTGAATCAAATGAAAGTCAAACACATTCAAACAAAGCTTTTTGAATCAAATGAAAGTCAAATGCATTCTACAAAACTAATTAAATCAAGTTAAAGTCAAACACAATCAAACAAAGCTTTTTGAATCAAATGAAAGTCAGACACATTCAAACAAAGCTTTTTGAATCATATGAAAGTCAGATGCATTTAACAAAGCGAATTGAATCAAATGAAAGTCAAATGCATTCTATAATGCTAATTGAATCAAATGAAAGTAAAACACATTCAAACAAATCTTTTTGAATCAAATGAAAGTCAAACACATTCAAACAAAGCTAATTGAATCAAATGAAAGTATAATTTATTCTACAAAGGTAATTGTATAAAATAAAAGTCAAACACATTCAAACAAAACTTTATGAATCAAATTAAAGTTAAATGCATTCAAAGAAGCTATTTGAATAAAATGAAAGTCAAATGCATTCTACAAAGCTAATTGAATCAAATGAAACTCAAACACATTCAAACAAAGCTTTTTGAATATAATTAAAGTCAAACGCATTCAAAGAAGCTATTTGAATCAAATGAAAGTCTAATGATTTCTACATAGCTAATTGAATCAAATGAAAGTCAAACACATTCAAACAAAGCTTTTTACATCATATGAAAGTCAAATATATTCAACAAAGCTAATTGAATAAAATGAAAGTCAAATACATTCTAAAAAGCTATTTGAATCAAATGAAAGTCAAACACATTCAAACAAAGCTTTTTTGAATCAAATGAAAGTCAAATGTTTTCAACAAAGCTAATTGAATCAAATGAAAGTCAGCATTCTACAAAGCTAATTGAATCAAACGAAAGTCAAACACATTCAAACAAAGCTTTTTAAATCATTTGAAAGTCAAATACATTCAACAAAGCTAATTGAATCAAATGAAAGTGAAACACATTCAAACAAAGCTTTTTGAATCAAATTAAAGTCAAATGCATTCAAAGAAGCTATTTGAATCAAATGAAAGTCAAATGCATTCTACCAAGCTAATTCAATCAATGAAAGTCAAACACATTTAAACAAAGCTTAATAAATCATATGAAAGTCAAATACATTCAACAAAGCTAATTAAATCAAATGAAAATCAAATGCATTCTACAAAGCTAATTGAATCAAATGAAAGTCAAACACATTCAAACAAAGCTTTTTAAATCATATGAAAGTCAGATACATTCAACAAAGCTAATTAAATCAAATGAAAGTCAAATGCATTCTACATAGCTAATTGAATCAAATGAAAGTCAAACACATTCAAACAAAGCTTTTTGAATCAAATGAAAGTCAAATGCTTTCAACAAAGCTAATTGAATCAAATGAAAGTCAAATGCAATCTACAAAGCTAAATGAATCAAATGAAAGTCAAACACATTCAAACTAAGATTTTTGAATCAAATGAAAGTCAAATGCTTTCAACAAAGCTAATTGAATCAAATGAAAGTAAAATGCATTCTACAAAGCTAATTGAATCAAACGAAAGTCAAACACATTCAAACAAAGTTTTTTGAATCAAATGAAAGTCAAATGCATTCAATAAAGCTAAGTGAATCAAATGAAAGTCAAATGCATTTTAAAAAGCTTATTGAATCAAATGAAAGTCAAACACATTCAAACAAAGCTCTTTGAAATAAATGAAAGTCAAATGCATTCAACAAAGCTAATTGAATCAAATGAAAGTCAAATGCATTCTACAAAGCTAATCCTATCAAATGTTAGTCTAACACATCAAACAAAGCTTTTTTAAAATCAAATAAAAGTCAAATTAATTCAATAAAGCTCATTGAATCAAATGAAAGTTAAATGCATTCTACAAAGTTAATTGAATCAAATGAAAGTCAAATGCATTCTAAAAAGGTAATTGAATCAAATGAAAGTCAAAAACATTCAAACAAAGCTTTTTGAATCAAGTGAAAGTCAAATGCTTTCAACAAAGCTAATTGAATCAAATGAAAGTTAAACAAATTCAAATAAAGCTTTTTCAATCAAATGAAAGTCTAATGCATTCAACAAAGATAATTGATCAAATGAAAGTCAAATGCATTCTAAAAAGCTAATTGAATCAAATGAAAGTCAAACACATTCAAACAAAGCTTTTTAAATCAAATGAAAGTGAAATGCTTTCAACAAAGCTAATTGAATTAAATGAAAGTCAAACACATTCAAACAAAGCTTTTTGAATCAAATGATAGTCAAATGCATTCAACAAAGCTAATTGAATCAAATGAAAGTCAAATGCATTCTAAAAGCTAATTGAATCAAATGAAAGTCAAACTCATTCAAACAAAGCTTTTTGAATCAAATGAAAGTCAAATGTTTTCAACAAAGCTAATTGAATCAAATTAAAGTCAAACACATTCAAACAAAGCTAATTGAATCAAATGAAAGTATAATGCATTCTACAAATGTAATTGTATAAAATGTTAAAGTCAAACACATTCAAACAAAACTTTTTGAATCAAATAAATGTCAAATGCTTTCAACAAAGCTAATTGAATCAAATGAAAGTCAAATGCATTCTACAAAGCTAATTGAATCAAACGAAAGTCAAACACATTCAAACAAAGCTTTTTAAATTATATGAAAGTCAAATACATTCAACAAAGCTAACTGAATCAAATGAAAGTCAAATGCATTCGACAAAGCTAATTGAATCAAATGAAAGTCAAATACATTCAAACAAAGCTTTTTGAATCAAATTAAATTCAAATGCATTCAAAGAAGCTATTTGAATCAAATGAAATTCAAATTCATTTTACAAAGCTAATTCAATCAAATGAAAGTCAAACAAATTCAAACAAAGCTTTTTAAATCAAATGAAAGTCAAATGCTTTCAACAAAGCTAATTGAATCAAATGAAAGTCAAATGCATTCTACAAAGCTAATTGAATCAAACGAAAGTAAAACACATTCAAACAAAGCTTTTTAAATCATATGAAAAGTCTAATGCATTCTACAAAGCTAATTAAATCTAATAAAAGTCAAACACATTCAAACAAAGCTAATTAATTCAAATGAAAGTCAAACACATTCAAACAAAGCTAATTAATTGAAATGAAAATCAAACACATTCAAACAAAGCTATTTGTATCAAATGATAGTCAAATGCTTTCAACAAAGCTAATTGAATTAAATAAAAGTCAAATGCATTCTAAAAAGCTAATTGAATCAAATGAAAGTCAAACACATTCAAACAAAGCTTTTTGAATCAAATGAAAGTGAAATGCTTTCAACAAAGCTAATTGAATCAAATGAAAGTCAAATTCATTCTACAAAACTAATTAAATCAAATAAAAGTCAAACACATTCAAACAAAGCTTTTTAAATCAAATGATAGTCAAATGCATTCAACAAAGCTAATTGAATCAAATGAAAGTCAAATGCATTCTATAAAGCTAATTGAATCAAATGAAAGTAAAACACATTCAAACAAATCTATTTGAATCAAATGAAAGTCAAACACATTCAAACAAAGCTAATTGAATCAAATGAAAGTATAATTTATTCTACAAAGGTAATTGTATAAAATAAAAGTCAAACACATTCGAATAAAACTTTTTGAATCAAATTAAAGTTAATTGCATTCAAAGAAGCTATTTGAATAAAATGAAAGTCAAATGCATTCTACAAAGCGTATTGAATCAAATGAAACTCAAACACATTCAACAAAGCTTTTTGAATATAATTAAAGTCAAACGCATTCAAAGAAGCTATTTGAATCAAATGAAAGTCTAATTATTTCTACATAGCTAATTGAATCAAATGAAAGTCAAACACATTCAAAAAAAGCTTTTTACATCATATGAAAGTTAAATATATTCAACAAAGCTAATTGAATCAAATGAAAGTCAAATGCATTCTACAAAGCTATTTGAATCAAATGAAAGTCAAACACATTCAAACAAAGCTTTTTAAATCCAATGAAAGTCAAATGTTTTCAACAAAGCTAATTGAATCAAATGAAAGTCAGCATTCTACAAAGCTAATTGAATCAAACGAAAGTCAAACACATTCAAACAAAGCTTTTTAAATCATTTGAAAGTCAAATACATTCAACAAAGCTAATTGAATCAAATGAAAGTCAAACACATTCAAACAAAGCTTTTTGAATCAAATTAAAGTCAAATGCATTCAAACAAAGCTAATTAAATCAAATGAAAATCAAATGCATTCTACAAAGCTAATTGAATCAAATAAAAGTCAAACACATTCAAACAAAGCTTTTTGAATCAAATGAAAGTTAAATGCTTTTAACAAAGCTAATTGAATCAAATGAAAGTCAAATGCATTCTACAAAGCTTATTGAATCAAACGAAAGTCAAACAAATTCAAACAAAAGCTTTTTAAATCATATGAAAGTCAAATGCATTCTACAAAGCTTTTTAATTCAAATGAAAGTCAAACACATGCAAGCAAAGCTTTTTGAATTAAATTAAAGTCAAATGCATTCAAAGAAGCTATTTGAATCAAAGGAAAGTCAAATGTATTATACAAAGTTAATGAATCAAATGAAAGTCAAACACATTCAAACAAAGCTTTTTAAATCATATGAAAGTCAGATACATTCAACAAAGCTAATTAAATCAAATGAAAGTCAAATGCATTCTACATAGCTAATTGAATCAAATGAAAGTCAAACACATTCAAACAAAGCTTTTTGAATCAAATGAAAGTCAAATGCTTTCAACAAAGCTAATTGAATCAAATGAAAGTCAAATGCAATCTACAAAGCTAAATGAATCAAATGAAAGTCAAACACATTCAAACTAAGATTTTTGAATCAAATGAAAGTCAAATGCTTTCAACAAAGCTAATTGAATCAAATGAAAGTAAAATGCATTCTACAAAGCTAATTGAATCAAACGAAAGTCAAACACATTCAAACAAAGTTTTTTTGAATCAAATGAAAGTCAAATGCATTCAATAAAGCTAAGTGAATCAAATGAAAGTCAAATGCATTTTAAAAAGCTTATTGAATCAAATGAAAGTCAAACACATTCAAACAAAGCTCTTTGAGATAAATGAAAGTCAAATGCATTCAACAAAGCTAATTGAATCAAATGAAAGTCAAATGCATTCTACAAAGCTAATCCTATCAAATGTTAGTCTAACACATCAAACAAAGCTTTTAAAATCAAATAAAAGTCAAATTAATTCAATAAAGCTCATTGAATCAAATGAAAGTTAAATGCATTCTACAAAGTTAATTGAATCAAATGAAAGTCAAATGCATTCTAAAAAGGTAATTGAATCAAATGAAAGTCAAAAACATTCAAACAAAGCTTTTTGAATCAAGTGAAAGTCAAATGCTTTCAACAAAGCTAATTGAATCAAATGAAAGTTAAACAAATTCAAATAAAGCTTTTTCAATCAAATGAAAGTCTAATGCATTCAA